>NC_030686.2:5738863-5806363 GCF_000004195.4 Xenopus tropicalis
CCCCCCCCCACTGTCACAGTGTAAACCCCATATCATATTATGCACATAATGTAACTGTATAATATATAGGCACAGATATACCCCCCATCTTTCCCCCCAGCCCCCCCCGCCCCACTGTCCACAGTGTAACCCCCATATCAATATATGCACATAATGTAACTGTATAATATATAGGCACAGATATACCCCCATCTTTCCCCCCAGCCCCCCCCCCCACTGTCACAGTGTAACCCCCATATCATATATGCACATAATGTAACTGTATAATATATAGGCACAGATATACCCCCCATCTTTCCCCAAGCCCCCCCCCCCCACTGTCACAGTGTAACCCCCATATCAATATATGCACATAATGTAACTGTATAATATATAGGCACAGATATACCCCCCATCTTTCCCCAGCCCCCCCCACTGTCACAGTGTAACCCCCATATCATATATGCACATAATGTAACTGTATAATATATATGGCACAGATAATACCCCCATCTTTCCCCCAGCCCCCCCCCCCCACTGTCACAGAGTAACCCCCCATATCATATATGCACATAATGTAACTGTATAATTATATAGGCACAGATATACCCCCATCTTTCCCCCAGCCCCCCCCCCCCCACTGTCACAGTGTAACCCCCATATCATATATGCACATAATGTAACTGTATAATATATAGGCACAGATATACCCCCCATCTTTCCCCCAGCCCCCCCCCCCCCCACTGTCACAGTGTAACCCCATATCATATATGCACATAATGTAACTGTATAATATATAGGCACAGATTATACCCCCCATCTTTCCCCCCCCCCCCCCACTGTCACAGTGTAACCCCCCATATCATATATGCACATAATGTAACTGTATAATATATAGGCACAGATATACCCCCATCTTTCCCCCAGCCCCCCCCCCCCCCACTGTCACAGTGTAACCCCCATATCATATATGCACATAATGTAACTGTATAATATATAGGCACAGATATACCCCCCCATCTTTCCCCCAGCCCCCCCCCCCCACCCTGTCACAGTGTAACCCCCATATCATATATTGCACATAATGTAACTGTATAATATATAGGCACAGATATACCCCCCATCTTTCCCCAGCCCCCCCCCCCCCCACTGTCACAGTGTAACCCCATATCATATATGCACATAATGTAACTGTATAATATATAGGCACAGATATACCCCCCATCTTTCCCCCAGCCCCCCCCCCCCCCCCCACTGCAACAGTGTAACCCCCATATCATATATGCACATAATGTAACTGTATAATATATAGGCACAGATATACCCCCCAATCTTTCCCCCAGCCCCCCCCCCCACTGTCACAGTGTAACCCCCATATCATATATGCACATAATGTAACTGTATAATATATAGGGCACAGATATACCCCCCATCTTTCCCCCAGCCCCCCCCCCCCCCCACTGTCACAGTGTAACCCCCATATCATATATGCACATAATGTAACTGTATAATATATAGGCACAGATATACCCCCCATCTTTCCCCCCCCCCCACTGTCACAGTGTAACCCCCATATTCATATATGCACATAATGTAACTGTATAATATATAGGCACAGATATACCCCCATCTTTCCCCCAGCCCCCCCCCCCACTGTCACAGTGGTAACCCCCATATCATATATGCACATAATGTAACTGTATAATATATAGGCACAGATATACCCCCCATCTTTCCCCCAGCCCCCCCCCCCCCACTGTCACAGTGTAACCCCATATCATATATGCACATAATGTAACTGTATAAATATATAGGCACAGATATACCCCCCATCTTTCCCCCAGCCCCCCCCCCCCCACTGTCACAGTGTAACCCCCATATCATATATGCACATAATGTAACTGTATAATATATAGGCACAGATATACCCCCCATCTTTCCCCCAGCCCCCCCCCCCCACTGTCACAGTGTAACCCCCATATCATATATGCACATAATGTAACTGTATAATATATAGGCACAGATATACCCCCATCTTTCCCCCAGCCCCCCCCCCCCCACTGTCACAGTGTAACCCCCATATCATATATGCACATAATGTAACTGTATAATATATAGGCACAGATATACCCCCCATCTTTCCCCCAGCCCCCCCACTGTCACAGTGTAACCCCCATATCATATATGCACATAATGTAACTGTATATATATATAGGCACAGATATACCCCCCATCTTCCCCCCCCCACTGTCACAGTGTAACCCCCATATCATATATGCACATAATGTAACTGTATAATATATAGGCACAGATATACCCCCCATCTTTCTCCCAGCCCCCCCCCCCACTGTCACAGTGTAACCCCCATATCATATATGCACATAATGTAACTGTATAATATATAGGCACAGATATACCCCCCATCTTTCCCCCAGCCCCCCCCCCCACTGTCACAGTGTAACCCCCATATCATATATGCACATAATGTAACTGTATAATATATAGGCACAGATATACCCCCCATCTTTCCCCCAGCCCCCCCCCCACTGTCACAGTGTAACCCCCATATCATATATGCACATAATGTAACTGTATAATATATAGGCACAGATATACCCCCCATCTTTCCCCCAGCCCCCCCCCCACTGTCACAGTGTAACCCCCATATCATATATGCACATAATGTAACTGTATAATATATAGGCACAGATATAACCCCCATCTTTCCCCCCCCCCACTGTCACAGTGTTAACCCCCATATCATATATGCACATAATGTAAACTGCTATTAATATATAGGCACAGATATACCCCCATCTTTCCCCCCCCCCCACTGTCACAGTGTAACCCCCATATCATATATGCACATAATGTAACTGTTATAATATATAGGCACAGATATACCCCCCATCTTTCCCCCAGCCCCCCCCCCACTGTCACAGTGTAACCCCCATATCATATATGGCAACATAATGTAACTGTATAATATATAGGCACAGATATACCCCCATCTTCCCCCAGCCCCCCCCCCCCACTGTCACAGTGTAACCCCCATATCATATATGCACATAATGTAACTGTATTAATATATAGGCACAGATATACCCCCATCTTTCCCCCAGCCCCCCCCCCCCCCACTGTCACAGTGTAACCCCCATAATCATATATGCACATAATGTAACTGTATAATATATAGGCACAGATATACCCCCCCATTCTTTCCCCCAGCCCCCCCCCCCCCCACTGTCACAGTGTAACCCCCATATCATATATGCACATAATGTAACTGTATAATATATAGGCACAGATATACCCCCCATCTTTCCCCCAGCCCCCCCCCCACTGTCACAGTGTAACCCCCATATCATATATGCACATAATGTAACTGTATAATATATAGGCACAGATATACCCCCCATCTTTCCCCCAGCCCCCCCCCCACTGTCACAGTGTAACCCCCATATCATATATGCACATAATGTAACTGTATAATATATAGGCACAGATATAACCCCCATCTTCCCCCCCCCCACTGTCACAGTGTAACCCCCATATCATATATGCACATAATGTAACTGTATAATATATAGGCACAGATATACCCCCATCTTTCCCCCCCCCCCACTGTCACAGTGTAACCCCCATATCATATATGCACATAATGTAACTGTATAATATATAGGCACAGATATACCCCCCATCTTTCCCCCAGCCCCCCCCCCCCACTGTCACAGTGTAACCCCCATATCATATATGCACATAATGTAACTGTATAATATATAGGCACAGATATACCCCCATCTTTCCCCCAGCCCCCCCCCCCCACTGTCACAGTGTAACCCCCATATCATATATGCACATAATGTAACTGTATAATATATAGGCACAGATATACCCCCCATCTTTCCCCCAGCCCCCCCCCCCCACTGTCACAGTGTAACCCCCATATCATATATGCACATAATGTAACTGTATAATATATAGGCACAGATATACCCCCATCTTTCCCCCAGCCCCCCCCCCCCCACTGTCACAGTGTAACCCCCATATCATATATGCACATAATGTAACTGTATAATATATAGGCACAGATATACCCCCCATCTTTCCCCCAGCCCCCCCCCCCCCCCACTGTCACAGTGTAACCCCCATATCATATATGCACATAATGTAACTGTATAATATATAGGCACAGATATACCCCCCATCTTTCCCCCAACTTAGGAATTACACCTTCCTCCCTCAGAAAACTGTTTCAGCCTTTATATAAGAGAAATTACTTACCTTTCTTACTCCCATTTGCTGTAAGTACTTCCTGGTTACCTCACAGGGCACTTTCCTGCTCAGACTCACTTTCTGTAAGTACTTCCTGGTTACCTCACAGGGCACTTTCCTGCTCACACTCACTTTCTGTAAGTACTTCCTGGTTACCTCACAGGGCACTTTCCTGCTCACACTCACTTTCTGTAAGTACTTCCTGGTTACCTCACAGGGCACTTTCCTGCTCACACTCACTTTCTGTAAGTACTTCCTGGTTACCTCACAGGGCACTTTCCTGCTCACACTCACTTTCTGTAAGTACTTCCTGGTTACCTCACAGGGCACTTTCCTGCTCACACTCACTTTCTGTAAGTACTTCCTGGTTACCTCACAGGGCACTTTCCTGCTCACACTCACTTTCTGTAAGTACTTCCTGGTTACCTCACAGGGCACTTTCCTGCTCACACTCACTTGCTGTAAGTACTTCCTGGTTACCTCACAGGGCACTTTCCTGCTCACACTCACTTTCTGTAAGTACTTCCTGGTTACCTCACAGGGCACTTTCCTGCTCACACTCACTTTCTGTAAGTACTTCCTGGTTACCTCACAGGTAGTGTTGCCAGTGATTCTTTATGACAATGTTATTAATAGGGCAAAAAAAGATGAAAACATAAAAAAGCAGGTATTTTTTCCAGAAAATGTGGAAACCTTACTCAGCGCCGGATTTGTGTTCCGTGCGCCCCTAGGCTGCCCCCCTTTACTTCCCTGAGTGCACGTGCGCGAATGCGCGAAGATCCCGCCCCCCTCCCACGTGGCAGCGAGTGCGCATGCGCAAACAGTTCAACTCCCAAACGGAGCAGTGGGGAAAGGTCCCCGTTTCTCCGTATGGGGGCAAAATTAAAAAATGTTGTTGCGGCAGGGCGGCATGCCGCCCCTAAATTTCTGCCGCCCTAGGCCTGGGCCTTTGTGGCCTCTCCACAAATCCGGGCCTGACCCGACTCCAAGGATACTTTTTCTCACTCTCTCACTTGCTGTAGGTACTTCCTGGTTACCCCACAGGCAGCGCCGGATTTCTAATCTGGGTGCCCCAAGCCGCCTCCATTCGTCACCCCACACACACCAGCTGACCAGTGGTGGTTTTGCCCTGAGGCATAGTAAGAACCTCGCCTAGGGTGGCACAGGGTTGGACCGGGTCGCCGGAATACCAGGAAAATACCCGGTGGGCCCCGGCGGCCCAGACCCGACCCCTGTTACTGCTCCCCCGGCCGCCGGTGTCCTCCCCTGATGCGTTTCACATGCACATTCAGGTAAGGATGTTGGGCGGGTGGCGAGGGCCCCTGTGGAGGGTTAGGGAGGAGCGGCGGGTCCCCTGCAGAGGACGTGGCCGGTGGGGGCACCTTGCAAGGTGCGGGGCCCCTGGGGTGGCTGTCCCGGGGGGTCTTGCAGTCCCCAGTCTGACCCTGGGGCAGCAACAAATACCACTGCTAAGGCTGATGCCACACGTAGCGTTTTTACGCTGCGTATTTTCGGCGGCTGAAAAACGCCTGATATCATCATCCATAGAAATAACTTGAAAAGACTCGAGGCAAACCACACAAAGCGTAAATACGCTAGAAAACGCCTTAGCACGGATTTTTCAAGCGTAGGCTGAAATACGCCAGTACTTGCAAAGCAAGCTATTCCTATGTATACGCAAAGGCAGCTGCCAGACCTAGCGGAAATACGCAGCGTTTTTTGCTATTTCACACTATTAGTACCATGGCAACGGGATTTGCTTACGTCACCAGTACTAGGCTGAAAAACGCCATGTGTGGCTTGTGCGGCGTTTTTAGGCTGAGAAAAAATGCAGCGTAAAAACGCCACGTGTGGCATCAGCCTAAAGGATATGGAATGGGCTTAAAGGGAGCATATTGCAAATTTACCAGCTGGGCTGGAGTTTAATTGGCTAGGTCAGTGACATACTAGCCCGGTGACAACCCTACCTACAGTTGAAAGGAACACCCCCTCTGACAAGGGACATGGTCAGCCTTCCCTGTCTTCTCTTGTGCTTACTGTGGCCAATATAGGACTGACGGTACCAGCAAGTTTCCATATTGCCACAGGAGTACTAGCAGGTGAATATGCTTAAAGAGAAGGAAAGTTACAATCACTGGGGGGGTGCCAAAATGTTAGGAATCGCTTACCTGAAACCCCCAGCCAGTGCTCCTGTTAGGAGAGAACTGCACCATTTAGAAATAAAAAATACACCATAAAAATCATGACAGTATCCCTATAAAGAACACATTTAGCAGCTTATTTCACAAACATTATAATTTACCTATTATTTTACAAAGTAAAATATTGTTCTTAATTAGGGGTTTTTTAATCAAACCTTTGTCCTTTATTGCAAACTTTGTTTTTTTATTTTTATCCCATAATTTAATGGGATTCAACCCTCCATTTGTGTTTATTTACAGTCACCCTTCAGATCCCAATTTTGGGAATGTCTTCGGTTAGGTGTAACTATAACTCACCAAACAACTTGCTACATGTCACTAGCAGTGTCCCCTACATGTTTGAATACAATTATTGAACACAGTAACTGGAGAATAATCTCTTCTATAAATCAGATTTATCCTGCAGGGAAGTGAGAGCCATACAAACTACCTAGGGGCTGATTTACTAATCCACGAATCCGAATGGCAAAAATTCGGATTGGAAAACGAACATTTTGCGACTTTTTCGTATTTTTTGCGACTTTTTCGTAGCCATTATGACTTTGGTGAATTGTCGCGACTTTTTCATTGCCATTACAAATTTTGTGAATTGTCGCAACTTTTTCATAGCCAGTACGACTTTCGCGAATTGTCGGGACTTTCGTATTGAGCGCTCGAAAAAGTCACAAAATACCGATCATTACGAAAAAACGCATTCGGACGCTTTTCGGACGTTCGTGGATTAGTAAATGTGCCCCCTAGTGTGGCTTATTACTTAGTGGGGTAAGTCAACTTTAAGTCATCTTTTAGTATGCTATAAAATGGCCAATTCTAAGCAACTTTTCAATTGGTCTTTGTTATGTATTTGTTATAGTTTTTGAATTATTTGCCATCTTGTAACTCCTTGCAATAGAACTTTTCTACCCCCAATAAGGGGTAATTATATCTTACGTTAACTGTTTCCATGCCAGTAGCTGGCCTGCAGTCTCCTTCTGTTCTGTCCGGGTGGGGGGGAGAATATAATGTGTCCTGCTTCTCCCTAAATAAACCCAATAGGACTGTTCTGCCCCAATAAGGGGTAATTATATCTTAGTTGGGATCAAGTACAGGTACTGTTTTATTTTTACAGAGAAAAGGGAATCATTTAACCATTAAATAAACCCAATAGGGCTGTTCTGTCCCAATAAGGGGTAATTATATCTTAGTTGGGATCAAGTACAGTACTGTTTTATTATTACAGAGAAAAGGGAATCATTTAACCATGAAATAAACCCAATAGGGCTGTTCTGCCCCAATAAGGGGTAATTATATCTTAGTTGGGATCAAGTACAGGTACTGTTTTATTATTACAGAGAAAAGGGAATCATTTAACCATGAAATAAACCCAATAGGGCTGTTCTGCCCCCAATAAGGGGTAATTATATCTTAGTTGGGATCAAGTACAGGTACTGTTTTATTATTACAGAGAAAAGGGAATCATTTAACCATGAAATAAACCCAATAGGATTGTTCTGCCCCCAATAAGGGGTAATTATATCTTAGTTGGGATCAAGTACAGGTACTGTTTTATTATTACAGAGAAAAGGGAATCATTTAACCATGAAATAAACCCAATAGGGCTGTTCTGCCCCAATAAGGGGTAATTATATCTTAGTTGGGATCAAGTACAGGTACTGTTTTATTATTACAGAGAAAAGGGAATCATTTAACCATGAAATAAACCCAATAGGGCTGTTCTGTATATGCATGATCGAGGCACATGAATAGAATCCCCCCTTTTTTAGAGATGGGAACAAGACCAAATATAAATGTGAATACATATTACCTATAGTAAGTTTATACAGAGTGTTCTGAAAATAGAGATTTTCAGGCAGTGAGAATTCCTCGAGCTCCATTTTCACCTCGGAGCAAGTTGATGTCATGGTGTTAATATGATAAAAAAGAAAACCCAAAACCAACATAGTTTCACCCTGCGGCCTCCTGGCGAAAAAAATGATCCAGCGCTTTGTTTCAATACGAGGATAACCCTGCTTGTATGTTTGTGTGTGAAAAGGAACAGAAAGTCTTGTGTCTCAGCAGATGATGTGACACTGATCCCTTTGGAAATTAAAACATAAAATTGTTCCTGTACTGGCAGCGCATTTGCCTGACAGCTACTGGTGTTGGGGGAGAGGTGCAGACAAAGAGCTTACATTCCATTAACTCGTATTATTTGCACAGCATTGTTAGAAGGGGGTCACAGTGGCAAATGACATGGAATACTCATATCTGTAAGCCATACCCCCCTAGTGTACTATTTAAAGTAAAAAATTATGTCAGCTCTCACCCATATGTGTGAATAAATACTGTATATACAGAGAAGGAATGTTCTGGGCACACAATAAGCTGTACCCCCATACTGTACTGTCTAAGGGAAACACTATGGCACCCCCTACCCATATGTATAAATACAAATATACAGAGAAGGAATGTTCTGAGCACACAATAAGCTGTACCCCCATACTGTACTGTCTAAGGGAAACACTATGGCACCCCCTACCCATATGTATAAATACAAATATACAGAGAAGGAATGTTCTGGGCACACAATAAGCTGTACCCCCATACTGTACTGTCTAAGGGAAACACTATGGCACCCCCTACCCATATGTATAAATACAAATATACAGAGAAGGAATGTTCTGGGCACACAATAAGCTGTACCCCCATACTGTACTGTCTAAGGGAAACACTATGGCACCCCCTACCCATATGTATAAATACAAATATACAGAGAAGGAATGTTCTGGGCACACAATAAGCTGTACCCCCATACTGTACTGTCTAAGGGAAACACTATGGCACCCCCTACCCATATGTATAAATACAAATATACAGAGAAGGAATGTTCTGGGCACACAATAAGCTGTACCCCCATACTGTACTGTCTAAGGGAAACACTATGGCACCCCCTACCCATATGTATAAATACAAATATACAGAGAAGGAATGTTCTGGGCACACAATAAGCTGTACCCCCATACTGTACCGTCTAAGGGAAACACTATGGCACCTCCTACCCATATGTATAAATACAAATATACAGAGAAGGAATGTTCTGGGCACACAATAAGCTGTACCCCCATACTGTACTGTCTAAGGGAAACATTATGACACCCCCTACCCATATGTATAAATACAAATATACAGAGAAGGAATGTTCTGGGCACACAATAAGCTGTACCCCCATACTGTACTGTCTAAGGGAAACACTATGGCACCCCCTACTCATATGTATAAATACAAATATACAGAGAAGGAATGTTCTGGGCACACAATAAGCTGTACCCCCATACTGTACTGTCTAAGGGAAACACTATGGCACCCCCTACCCATATGTATAAATACAAATATACAGAGAAGGAATGCTCTGGCTATACAGTAAGCTATTCTGTGCCTACAATATGTTTTGCATCCAGTTTCCACAATACTTTGTGACATTTAACACTCTTTTAATTGAATTTCACACTTTAACAACTTGAAAATCCACTGGGAATATTCTCCCTTTTATTCCCTTATTAATTTTTATTGAGTGGAGAGCAGCAGTCTGGAATGTGTATGGGTATGAAAGCTGCGTTCAGATGAGATTCAAAGTTAATCTGAAGCGCTGGTCCTTTGGGACGAATCTGTTAAACCCAGTTAATCCCAGTTGCACAGATCTGTGCGCTGGATCTTAAGAGACAGAACAAACTGTTATTGGAGCAAATAGTAAAGTGTTGATGTATTAGTTTATTTAATATTCCAGTCCTAAAGCAGTTTCCAATAAATGACACAGCAGTTTCCAATAAATGGCACATTCGGCTAACAGATGCTTCTCTGCCGAGGCCGCTCTTGTGCGCAGGACGAGAGACCCAAAGTCAGCCATTCTATCCTCCCAATTTTCTGCTTTAAAAAATAATATCTGTTTTATTCTCAAGCAATTTTGCTTTACTTTATTATCTCATTCAGCAATTACTCTACAAAGGAACAAAAAATATGTACTGAAGACTGCGCTCCGTGGTCGACTATAGTTCTCTATTAACCATATACAGACCAGGCAGAACATCAGGAAAAAAACATGGTGAGCCCGGGCCCCCGGGGGCCCACCGACCCAAACCTGATCCCTGCCTGCCCTCCCCCAATCCGACCCTTTCCGATTGTGGATCTTTCACTGATATGACCACATAGAGCGGATTGGTTCAGATCTGCAGACGGAGAAACAGTCTAATGTGACATTAGCCAAAAATCTATTTAAAATGCTGTATTGCAGATTTTTGCCAAAATAAAACCAGGATGACATTCCAAGGCTACATTAACAGTGCATTTTATACACATCATGTAACCAAAACATTTGGATCATTCTATAAAATTAAACAAACAGTGCACTGCAGTCAGTGTTTTCTATCTATTTATCTATCTATCTGTCTGTCTGTCTGTCTGTCTATCTATCTATCCATCTATTTATCTATCTATCCATCTATTTATATATCTATTCATCTATCTATCTATCTATCTATCTATCTATCTATCTATCTATTGTCTGTCTGTCTGTCTGTCTATCTATCTGTCTATCTATCTATCTATCCGTCTGTCTGTCTGTCTGTCTGTCTGTTTTTCTGTCTATCTGTCTGTCTATCTATCTGTCTGTCTGTCTATCTGTCTATCTGTCTATCTATCTATCTATCTATCTATCTATCTATCTATCTATCTATCTATCTATCTATCTATCTATCTATATGTCTGTCTGTCTATCTATCTATATGTCTGTCTGTCTGTCTATCTATTTATCTATCTGTCTATCTATCTATCTACCTGTCTGTCTGTCTGTCTGTCTGTCTGTCTATGTATGTATGTATATCTTTATTTATAAAACGCTACAGCGCTGTACAGTAGAATACATTAATACAAACAGGGGGTTAATAAGATAATAGATAAATACAAAGTATAACAATAAATACAAATAAATACAAGGTACAGTTGCAATAAGTTAAGAGTCAAAGACACAAGACTATGGAGGTCCCTGCCCCGTAGAGCTTACAATCTAGATGGGAGGGTAACTTACAGACACAGATAGGCAAATATAAGTGCTGTAGGTCACAGTGGGTGACACTACATTATAAGTGCTATACTATCATCTACAGTATTTATCTATCTATCTATCTATCTATCTATCTATCATCTATCTATCTACGTGTATCTACTGTCTCCGGGTGGAGAGTTGAAGAGAACAGGAGCAGAGAACTCAGTACTCACTCTGTAATAGATATAGATATATAAAACCAGTCCATTCTGCATCACAATGTTATAATCAGCACTGAAGCATCATCTATGACAGATAAACCTAATTTTCTGCAGGACCCCTATGCTTAGCTTTTTACCAGCAGCCCAGAGCCCACTGAGCATGTGCAGTGCCACTGACACACCAAATATAGCCTACCAAGATCCAAGATCAAGAATAGTCAAGGACTATGTTAAAAGCCTGCATCATTACTAGGGTTGTCAGCTGGCTGTTATTTCACAGGCCTAGTCAGTAAATGTTCTGTTAGTAACTGTCTGTGGCACCTTACAGCCCCCCTGGCATTCCCAGTACCCAGAGGCACAAACAGCCCCCCCCAGCCCAATAAATAGTGACTGTCTGTGGCACCTTACAGCCCCCCTGGCATTCCCAGTACCCAGAGGCACAAACAGCCCCCCCAGCCCAATAAATAGTGACTGTCTGTGGCACCTTACAGCCCCCCTGGCATTCCCAGTACCCAGAGGCACAAACAGCCCCCCCAGCCCAATAAATAGTGACTGTCTGTGGCACCTTACAGCCCCCTGGCATTCCCAGTACCCAGAGGCACAAACAGCCCCCCCCAGCCCAATAAATAGTGTCTGTGGCACCTTACAGCCCCCCTGGCATTCCCAGTACCCAGAGGCACAAACAGCCCCCCCAGCCCAATAAATAGTGACTGTCTGTGGCACCTTACAGCCCCCCTGGCATTCCCAGTACCCAGAGGCACAAACAGCCCCCCCAGCCCAATAAATAGTGACTGTCTGTGGCACCTTACAGCCCCCCTGGCATTCCCAGTACCCAGAGGCACAAACAGCCCCCCCAGCAGAATAAATAGTGACTGTCTGTGGCACCTTACAGCCCCCCTGGCATTCCCAGTACCCAGAGGCACAAACAGCCCCCCCAGCCCAATAAATAGTGACTGTCTGTGGCACTTTACAGCCCCCCTGGCATTCCCAGTACCCAGAGGCACAAACAGCCCCCCCAGCCCAATAAATAGTGACTGTCTGTGGCACCTTACAGCCCCCCTGGCATTCCCAGTACCCAGAGGCACAAACAGCCCCCCCAGCCCAATAAATAGTGACTGTCTGTGGCACCTTACAGCCCCCCCGGCATTCCCAGTACCCAGAAGCACAAACAGCCCCCCCAGCCCAATAAATAGTGTCTGTGGCACCTTACAGCCCCCCTGGCATTCCCAGTACCCAGAGGCACAAACAGCCCCCCCAGCCCAATAAATAGTGACTGTCTGTGGCACCTTACAGCCCCCCTGGCATTCCCAGTACCCAGAGGCACAAACAGCCCCCCAGCCCAATAAATAGTGACTGTCTGTGGCACCTTACAGCCCCCCTGGCATTCCCAGTACCCAGAGGCACAAACAGCCCCCCCAGCCCAATAAATAGTGACTGGCTATGGCACCTTACAGCCCCCCTGGCATTCCCAGTACCCAGAGGCACAAACAGCCCCCCCAGCCCAATAAATAGTGACTGGCTATGGCACCTTACAGCCCCCCTGGCATTCCCAGTACCCAGAGGCACAAACAGCCCCCCCCGCCCAATAAATAGTGACTGGTTATGGCACCTTACAGCCCCCCTGGCATTCCCAGTACCCAGAGGCACAAACAGCCCCCCCAGCCCAATAAATAGTGACTGGCTATGGCACCTTACAGCCCCCCCTGGCATTCCCAGTACCCAGAGGCACAAACAGCCCCCCCAGCCCAATAAATAGTGACTGGCTATGGCACCTTACAGCAGCCCCTCTGGCATTTCTCCAGAATCTACAGTTTGCCTGCCATTGGCACAGTCTTATTCTAGAAGTTGCAGTTGGATAACAGCTGCTTTCTCAGATTGTATTTTAATAACAGTTGGATTCTAGGAATAGTGGTGGAATAGTTGAATTCCGGGAGTTGGCATCCACTAAAGGGTTAAATCTGCAGGACGTGGCACAGAACCATGGAGTCGCTGAGTCTTCTCAGGCTAAATCAGCCATAGGACGAGCGCAATGGAAAATAATGTTTACGAGGTTACAGC
Organism: Xenopus tropicalis; assembly: GCF_000004195.4. Lineage (NCBI taxonomy): Eukaryota > Metazoa > Chordata > Amphibia > Anura > Pipidae > Xenopus > Xenopus tropicalis. The sequence goes on from NC_030686.2 coordinate 5,752,615, forward strand.
AGGGACCACACAGGGGGATTTCTGCTTCCAAATGCTGCAGTTATTTGTGTTAGGTCTGCGCAGCGAGAGATAACAGTCGTGCATTAGGGGAAATCGGCTGGCAACAGGGACCATTTCACTGAATTCCCAAATAAATAAGTGTATATGCCCCCATGAGATTGAATATCCTATTTATTGAATGGAATTGTGCAAGAAAAGCTTTTTTCTGTCTATCTGTCCCACTATCAAGCTAATGAATGCATTAAAGGGACACTGTCATGATTTTTATGGGATACTTTTTATTTCTAAATTACACTGTTTACATAGCAAATAATTCCCTTTGCCATTTAACCTTTTATTCTTGAACCAACGAATGTATTTGTAGCTGTAATATTGGTGTGTAGGCGCCATCTCAGTGCATTGTGCCTGAGTCTGAGCTTTCAGCCAGCGCTACACATTAGAACTGCTTTCAGCTAACCTATTGTTTCTCCTACTCCCATGTAACTGGAGGAGTCCCAAGCCGGACTTGGATTTCTTACTATTGAGTGCTATTCTGATACCTACTGGGAGCTGCTATCTTGCTCCCTTCCCATTGTTCTGCTGATCGGCTGCTGGGGGTGAGGGGGGGGGATATCACTCCAACTTGCAGCGCAGCAGTAAAGTGTGCCTGAGTCTGAGCTTTCAGCCAGCGCTACACATTAGAACTGCTTTCAGCTAACCTATTGTTTCTCCTACTCCCATGTAACTGGAGGAGTCCCAAGCCGGACTTGGATTTCTTACTATTGAGTGCTATTCTGATACCTACTGGGAGCTGCTATCTTGCTCCCTTCCCATTGTTCTGCTGATCCGCTGCTGGGGGTGAGGGGGGGGGGGGATATCACTCCAACTTGCAGCGCAGCAGTAAAGTGAGACTGAAGTTTATCAGAGCACAGGTCACATGGTTGTGGCACCCTGGGAAATGAAGAATATGGCTAGCCCCATGTGACATTTCAAAATTAAATATATAAAAATCTATTACACGTAATACAAGAGTAATTTTGGGGTAATCCTGGCTATAGGGGATTATAAATCAATATTAAGTGCTGATAGATATGGCAGCAGGGACCCAGTTTTTTCACATATATGGGGCTGTGGGTGACACTGAAATGAATTTTGTGTATTATACAGTTCCCTGTGATTTAATACAAAGGGAACCAGCCCTGAGCTAAATCATCTACTGAGTTTTTCCAAGGGAGCCATTTGAATGAGCAGTTTGTATATATAGAGGGGAAAAAAATCCCTGTTTGCTCAGTATGTAAATATATTAAATAAACTGCAAACATCTAAGAAATATACATTTTGTGAGGTCGGGAAGGTTAAATAGTGGCTCATTCCCCGAGCAGAAAGAATAGCAAGACAATAAACACATCTCTGGCTAAACAAACTGTAAACGGATAAAAGTGACTTTGTGGCCAAGGGATGACATCAGGCTGACAGGGCCGAGAGAGAGCGCGGGGAGCGAGAGTACACACAGGGGGTGCTGCTGATGGCTGGATTGTACACACATGTCACTGGGCCTTCATAATCACAAATATAAATAAGCAGAAGAACAGATCCCTGTCCGCAGCCCTGGCCAATCTGTCCTGCATTAGATACTCAGTATGGAGAATGGTATCCTTGCACTAATCAGCCTGGCAGCGGCACTCTTGTACAGGACTGGGGAGACTTTGGGGCCCCTAGACTTACCAGCTACATAGAGCGACACGTAATTCTACTTAGGACACAGAGGGAACCCTAGAACTACTGCCTGGTGCAAAGTTTTGCCAGGCATGGATTTGAAGCAAATTTCCGTGTTTTGCCATTGGCGGATTGTTTCACCAATAGCAAAAGAATAGCCGCGGGCGACAAAAGAATAGCCGCACGACAAAAGAATAGCCGCGGGCGACAAAAGAATAGTCGCCAAAAGAATAGCCGTGCGACAAAAGAATAGTCGCAGACGACAAAAGAATAGCCACGGGCAACAAAAGAATAGCTGCACGACAAAAGAACAGCCACGGGCGACAAAAGAATAGTCACAGACGACAAAAGAATAGCCGCAGGCGACAAAAGAATAGCCGCGGGCGACAAAAGAATAGCCGCGGGCGACAAAAGAATAGTGGGCGTCAATTTTTTTGACGAGCGACATTTTCGCAGTTTCGCAAATCTTTTGAAAGATTCGTAAATTTTTCGTCGGACAGATTCGCTCATCACTAGTGGCGCTAGTTCCAGGGTTCCAGGGTGCAGCTGCACTCCATTTTGGAAGGCAGCGGCGCCAAGTACAACTCTATGGAAGCGCAAGGAGCACATTTTGATGCAAGTAGCTTTAACAAATTTGGTTTTGCCCCCAACCGACTGCTGGGAAAGTTCACATTTAAGGAACTGTTAGTATGATGTAGAGAGTGTTATTCTGAGGCAATTTGTCTTTATTTGTTATTATTTGTGGTTTTTATGTTATTTAGCTTTTTTGTTCATCAGTTCTCTAGTATGGAATTTTAGCAGCTATCTGGTTGCTAGGGTCCAAATCACCCTAGCAACCAGGCAGTGGTGTGAATGAGAAACTGGAAAATAAATAGGAGAGGGCCTGAATATAAAGTTAAGTAAGAAAATGTAACTATAACAATAAAATCGTAACCTCACAGAACAATTGTTTTTTGGCTGCCGGGGTCAGTGACCCCCATTTGAAAGCTGAAAAGGGTCAGAGGAGGAAGGCAAATAATTAAAAACGATAGGAAAAGAAAAAATAAAGACCAACTGAAAAGTTGCTGGTCATTCTATAACAAGAACGTCAAGGCTAATCACTCCTTTAATCTAATCAGAGTAATAGAATGTTTATACGGATTATACCAATCTGCAGCAAACCATAGGTCACAGCTGTAGAACTCTCAAAATGCTAACCGACAGCCAATCAGAGCATTAGAACATATTGTTTAAACAACCGGTATCCAATCAGATCACTTAAATATGCACCAGTTCAACAGAGTGTTCCCAATCCAAAGCGTAAAGGCGCAACTGTAAAGCGCATTTCTATAATGTAAAACTCATTATATTGTTTATAATGGGCCTAAAGCTTGTGAGCCTCTTTTTGCTCCGTATCACAAATAATAATGACTGCGGCTGCACCGGAGATGACTAAAGCGTTAATCAGAGTAATGGCCGGACATGTGAATTTAATAGCAGGAGCTGAATGGTATTCGTTAAATGTCTCTCTGGAAGGACCCAATTTATAATTACACTTTAAATTATTTCAGTGATTGTTTTAGCAGAAGCCAGTGCTGGAAAACTGTTAAAAATAAATTTATATTTCACAGTTATGAGTTCCACATTGGTTCTGGGATAGTGCTGTTTAGCTGCTGGGGTGCTCTGCGGCTATATCAGTTTGGGACACAGAGTGCAAGTCACGGCAGATGTGATCACAAGAAGAGGGGATTTAACTGGACCCAAAGCTTAATTAGCAACGAAAAAAATAAGTCAATAAAGTAAGGCAAGCACGCCATCATAATTATTTATACATCAAAGGAAATGTGGAACACACAAGTCAAAGGCAGGGGGGGGGGGTAAATATTCTCATGACCTGAAATTGGGGTTGGCTTTATAGGGTCCTAGCAGGGACGTACTTGGTCCTTCACATAATAGGGAACCCCAGGGTAGCATATGTACATAGTAACATTCTGTTTAGCAAGTGAAGTCAAATCTATAGCAGCAGCAATGGAACTCTGGGCTCTGAGTAGGGACTGTGGTGTCAGGGCCAGAACTAGTGGAAGGCAGGATAGGCACCTGTGTAGGGCCTATCCTACTGCTCTGGGGGCACAGTACCAGGCTTTAAAGTGAGCTACGAGCATAGAAGGAGTGAATTTTAGGGGGGTGGAGATAGGATTTACAGGTTGGGGAGTAGCCTGATGGCAAAGCAGTGGCACCAATGGATGAGTGGGTGATGCTGAGAGTGAGCTGTCTGGGGAGTGCCAGCAGGTATAGTAGGGAGAGATGGTGCCTATAGTAGCAGTGGGGTGATAATAGCCTCTGGGAAGGGACTGGGGCTGTGGGATAGCAGGTATAGTAGGGAGAGATGGTGCCTATAGTAGCAGTGGGGGGATAATAGCCTCTGGGAAGGGACTGGGGCTGTGGGATAGCAGGTATAGTAGGGAGAGATGGTGCCTATAGTAGCAGTGGGGGGATAATAGCCTCTGGGAAGGGACTGGGGCTGTGGGATAGCAGGTATAGTAGGGAGAGATGGTGCCTATAGTAGCAGTGGGGGGGATAATAGCCTCTGGGAAGGGACTGGGGCTGTGGGATAGCAGGTATAGTAGGAAGAGATGGTGCCTATAGTAGCAGTGGGGGGGGATAATAGCCTCTGGGAAGGGACTGGGGCTGTGGGGTAGCAGGTATAGTAGGGAGAGATGGTGCCTATAGTAGCAGTGGGGGGATAATAGCCTCTGGGAAGGGACTGGGGCTGTGGGATAGCAGGTATAGTAGGGAGGGATGGTGCCTATAGTAGCAGTGGGGGGATAATAGCCTCTGGGAAGGGACTGGGGCTGTGGGATAGCAGGTATAGTAGGGAGAGATGGTGCCTATAGTAGCAATGGGGGGGATAATAGCCTCTGGGAAGGGACTGGGGCTGTGGGATAGCAGGTATAGTAGGGAGAGATGGTGCCTATAGTAGCAGTGGGGGGATAATAGCCTCTGGGAAGGGACTGGGGCTGTGGGATAGCAGGGATAGTAGGGAGAGATGGTGCCTATAGTAGCAGTGGGGGGATAATAGCCTCTGGGAAGGGACTGGGGCTGTGGGATAGCAGGTATAGTAGGGAGAGATGGTGCCTATAGTAGCAGTGGGATAATAGCCTCTGGGAAGGGACTGGGGCTGTGGGATAGCAGGGATAGTAGGGAGAGAAGGTGCCTATAGTAGCAGTGGGGGGATAATAGCCTCTGGGAAGGGACTGGGGCTGTGGGATAGCAGGTATAGTAGGGAGAGATGGTGCCTATAGTAGCAGTGGGGGATAATAGCCTCTGGGAAGGGACTGGGGCTGTGGGATAGCAGGTATAGTAGGGAGAGATGGTGCCTATAGTAGCAGTGGGATAATAGCCTCTGGGAAGGGACTGGGGCTGTGGGATAGCAGGTATAGTAGGGAGAGATGGTGCCTATAGTAGCAGTGGGGGATAATAGCCTCTGGGAAGGGACTGGGGCTGTGGGATAGCAGGTATAGTAGGGAGAGATGGTGCCTATAGTAGCAGTGGGATAATAGCCTCTGGGAAGGGACTGGGGCTGTGGGATAGCAGGTATAGTAGGGAGAGATGGTGCCTATAGTAGCAGTGGGATAATAGCCTCTGGGAAGGGACTGGGGCTGTGGGATAGCAGGTATAGTAGGGAGAGATGGTGCCTATAGTAGCAGTGGGATAATAGCCTCTGGGAAGGGACTGGGGCTGTGGGATAGCAGGTATAGTAGGGAGAGATGGTGCCTATAGTAACAGTGGGGAGATAATAGCCTCTGGGAAGGGACTGGGGCTGTGGGATAGCAGGTATAGTAGGGAGAGATGGTGCCTATAGTAGCAGTGGGGGGATAATAGCCTCTGGGAAGGGACTGGGGCTGTGGGATAGCAGGTATAGTAGGGAGAGATGGTGCCTATAGTAGCAGTGGGGGGATAATAGCCTCTGGGAAGGGACTGGGGCTGTGGGATAGCAGGTATAGTAGGGAGAGATGGTGCCTATAGTAGCAGTGGGGGGATAATAGCCTCTGGGAAGGGACTGGGGCTGTGGGACAGCAGAAATAGCATGGTAAGATAGAGACAGTAACAGTTCTGGTGACTATAAAGACTCCCCGCTGCATAAAGCATGAAGGTAGCGATCAGACAAGTTCTACATTATAATGAAAGAATCCCTCCCATTTCTTGGGCAATGTAATTAAGCGAGAGACATTTCGGCCACAATCTCCCGATGAGCAGTGATGACCATGGAAGCCTCTCCATGGGGGGTGGCCACCGTGTCTTGTACCTCTTGATTTGGCAACAAGAACACAATCGCATAGTCTAATGAGCTTGCTGATATTTTGGGATACACAAGAGCCTTTATATGTGCGGACAAGCTTTGTTCTTCAGAAAACGTGATGTCTCCTAGGTGCGTTGAAGGAGCCGCTCTCTCAAGAGCTCTTCTAAAAATGTAAATTGTTAGTTTTGTAAAAACCACAGCACTTCCATTGATTTTATTTCAGGAGTGTAACGGTACTAGCGGGCTGGGATGTGTGCGTCTATACAACAGCGCATATTTACAAAGGGCTTTAGGAGGCGACTGATCAAATATGAACTTGAGCAAATATCCTAATGCAAATATATATATATACAGTGACCTCCAGAATGTTTGGGACAAAGATACATTTTTATTCGATTTACCCCTCTGCTCCTTGGTGTCAAATTTTAAATCAAACAATTCAGACAGGATTGAAGTGCACATAGACCCCCTCATTTCAGGGCAGCATAATGTTTCGGAGACAGTAATGGGGGGTATATTCAGGGTCGGACTGGGGCGTCGGGACACTGGGAAAAAACTCGGTGGGCCACCGAGCTGGCCTCCCTACCCCGATTGGGTCTTATTATGCGCGCTCGGGGGGCCCTGTGGGGGACTTATGCATGTGGTGGGGGCCCATGGGGGTGTGCGTGTGGCCCCTGGGGTGTAGGGCACCCCCAGTCCGACCCTGGGTATATTAAAGCATTCATGTTTCGTACATTGTTGCATATCTCATCCATGCAATGACTGCTTGTAAGTCTGCGATTTATAGACATTACCAGGCTCTGCTAAGCCTCTAATGCAGCCACCTTTAACTCCTGCTTGTTCCGGGGGCTCCTGCTTGTTCCCTTCAACATATGGAAGGCATACTCAACTGGATTTAAATCAGGTGATTGGCTTGGCCATTCAAGAATTTTCCATTTTTTAGCTTTGAGAGACTCCGGTGTTGCCTTAGGGCAGTAATCCCCAACCAGTGGCTCCGGGGCAACATGTTGCTCCCCAACCCCTTGGATGTTGCTCTCAGTGCCCCCAAACCAGGTAGTTATTTTTGAATTCCTGACTTGGGGGCAAGTTTGGTTGAATAAAAACAACATTTCCTACCAAATAAAGCCCCTGTAAGCTGATAGTGTGCATAGAGGCCCCTAATAGCCAATCACAGCCCTTATTTGGCTCCTCCATGAACTTTTATGATGCTTGTGTTGCTCCCCAATTCTTTTTACATTTGACTGACGAGTAAGAAAGGTTGGGGATCCCTGCCTTAGGGTGAAGACACACTGGGCTACTAGTAGCAGCTACTTTTCCATCGCTACTAAATGCCAGAAAATCCCCTACTGAGAATTGCCTCTGCTAAACACACGTAGAGACAGTTAGCAGTAAATGATCAGCATTGTGTTTTTTAGTAGCCACGACAAGTAGCTGCTACTAGAAGCTCCGTGTGTCTTCACCCTTAGCAGTATGGTTGGGATCATTATCTTGTTGCAGGATGAAGCGTTGTCCAATGAGCGTGGAGGCATTTACTGGAACTGGAGCAGATAAGATGTTTCTATACACCTTAGAATTCATTGTGCAACTGCCATCAACAGTTACATCATCAATGAAGTGTGCCAGTAGCTATGGCAGCCATACATGCCCAGGCCATTACTCCCCCACCGCCATGTTTAACAGATGGGCTGCTATGCTTTGGACCTAGGGCAGTTCCTTTTCCTTATGCCATTACTCCGATACGGGTTAATCTTGGTCTCGTCTGTCCATAGCACCTTTATACAGAATTCTGCAGGCTTATTTAAATACATTTTTGTGGCTAACTAGTGGTTTGCATCTTGCAGTGTAGCCTCTGTATTTCTGTTCATGAAGGCTTCTGCGGATAGTAGCCTCTGACATAGACACAGCTGCCTCCTGAAGAGCTTTCTGATCGGCTGGACAGGCGTTTGAGGATTTTTCTTTACCATAATGAAGATTCTTCTGTTATCAACAGTGGAGATCTTCCTTGGCCTACCAGCCCCTTTGCTTTTACAGTGCTCACCAGTGTATTCTTCCTTCTTTATGATATTCCAGACAGTTGATTTTGGTAATCCTAAGGTTTAACTGATGTCTCTAATGGTTTTATTCTTGTTTTTCAGCCTCATAATACCTTCCTTGAATTTCATTGGCACAGCTTTTCTCCTCATGTTGAACAATGGCAGCTACAGAATCCCAATGGTAGAAGCCACCTAGGTATCTTATAGGTATCTTCACCCGTGAAGCTAATTGTCCCAAACATTATGGTGCCTTGAAATGAGGGGAACTATGTATAAAAAGTGTTGGAATATCTACATGGTGAAAATGAAACGTAGGCAAATAACTTTAAATAAACATCTGTGCACTGAAATGTGCATTTGATTTGAAATTTTACACAGAGGAGCAGAAGGTTAAATCAAAGAAAAATGTGTCTTTGTCACAAACAGTATCAAGGGCACTGTATAAGGGCAACTGTTTTGGGCAGACATGTTCACTATGCCAAATAAAGGGTCTGTTATCCAGAAACAAGTTATCCAGAAAGCTCCAAATTACAGGAAGGTCATCTCCCATAGACTCCATTTTAATCAACTGATTCAAATTTTTGCTTTAGTTTTCTCTGTAATAATAAAACAGTACCTGTACTTGATCCCAACTAAGATATAATTACCCCTTATTGGGGGCAGAACAGCCCTATTGGGTTTATTTCATGGTTAAATGATTCCCTTTTCTCTGTAATAATAAAACAGTACTGTACTTGATCCCAACTAAGATATAATTACCCCTTATTGGGGCAGAACAGCCCTATTGGGTTTATTTCATGGTTAAATGATTCCCTTTTCTCTGTAATAATAAAACAGTAGCTGTACTTGATCCCAACTAAGATATAATTACCCCTTATTGGGGCAGAACAGCCCTATTGGGTTTATTTCATGGTTAAATGATTCCCTTTTCTCTGTAATAATAAAACAGTACCTGTACTTGATCCCAACTAAGATATAATTACCCCTTATTGGGGCAGAACAGCCCTATTGGGTTTATTTCATGGTTAAATGATTCCCTTTTCTCTGTAATAATAAAACAGTACCTGTACTTGATTCCAACTAAGATATAATTACCCCTTATTGGGGGCAGAACAGCCCTATTGGGTTTATTTAATGGTTAAATGATTCCCTTTTCTCTGTAATAATAAAACAGTACCTGTACTTGATCCCAACTAAGATATAATTACCCCTTATTGGGGGCAGAACAGCCCTATTGGGTTTATTTCATGGTTAAATGATTCCCTTTTCTCTGTAATAATAAAACAGTACCTGTACTTGATCCCAACTAAGATATAATTACCCCTTATTGGGGGCAGAACAGCCCTATTGGGTTTATTTAATGGTTAAATGATTCCCTTTTCTCTGTAATAATAAAACAGTAGCTGTACTTGATCCCAACCAAGATATAATTACCCCTTATTGGGGGCAGAACAATCCTATTGGGTTTTATTAATGTTTTATTGATTTTATAGTTGACATAAGATATGAAGATTAATGGCATTTATGGCAAGGACCCTTTCCAGATAACAGGTCCCATACCTGTACAATATTTGTTTTGATATTGAAAGACAGGATCTGATTGGCTACATTCCATTGTAAGCTGTGCAATTTAATTATCAGCACAGGAGAAGGTCATTATGTTAGCCATACATTACATATATATATATATATTTACTAGCTGGAGGATACCTTCAAACCCATGTCAGGAGCTGAAACAAATTCTGACATTCACAATCAATAAAGAGAAATTATGACTGGAATTTTCATTTTCAGTTTTTTGCTACTTTGTTCAAGTCATTATTCCATTTTGAGGGATTACGTGTTAAAAAAAAATGAAAGAAAGAAGGGAAAAGCAAGAAGAATAGTATTATTAAAAATATGTTTAAACATGCTGCTGGAATCTGTCCCTTTAATCTCCTTTATTCCTAACACATCCCTGTCTGTGATAATTACAAGACCTTTCAGTCACCGCTAAGTAATGGGCTTTAGATCCCTTTTAACCCGGCAGAGCCATACATCTACTCAAAACTTTCCCCTGTGCGCTCAGAAATGATGGACGGAATGTGTTTTGTTTCTGACCCGGAGACTGAATCGGAGCTGGTTTCTCTTTAGGGCTTTATGGCAGGATCAATTATCTGCATCTGTGTTGTATTTGCAGCAGTGCTGTAAATCATTTTTTTCTCACCCAGCTTTATACTGTCATTATGGCTTCCTTTTTATTTCTATAAATAGATATAATATCTAAATATAACAGCACTATTCAAGTACCATTTTTGACCATAATCATTGAATAAATCACAGCAGGTTTAATTTAAACTGATTTATGGACAGTCTTATCTGCTACAATTTAACCCGAGTGCCAGCGGGAAGGCAACGACTGACTGATTTGGGGAGCTTCGGGCTCACGTTGGGATGCCAGACGGCCAAACCAATTCACATGCTTTAGATGCCTTCCATTCATGCTATTTTGTATGCACAGAGTGGGGAAAGGCATCTAAACAATGCGCATTATACTGACTGGCAATGTCACAATGATTTTGCTTCCCCTTTGTTTTCCAGCCACAAAATAGCACAAAAATGTCTGTCGTTGCCTAATACAGGTATAGGACCCATTATCCAGAATGCTCGGGACCAAGGGTATTTCGGATAAGGGCTCTTTCCGTAATTTGGATCTCTATACCTTAAGTCTACTAAAAAATCAATAAAACATGAAATAAACCCAATAGGGCTGTTCTGCCCCACTAAGGGGTAATTATATCTTAGTTGGGATCAAGTACAGGTACTGTTTTATTATTACAGAGAAAAGGGAATCATTTAACCATGAAATAAACCCAATAGGGCTGTTCTGCCCCCAATAAGGGGTAATTATATCTTAGTTGGGATCAAGTACAGGTACTGTTTTATTATTACAGAGTAAAGGGAATCATTTAACCATGAAATAAACCCAATAAGGCTGTTCTGCCCCAATAAGGGGTAATTATATCTTAGTTGGGATCAAGTACAGGTACTGTTTTATTATTACAGAGAAAAGGGAATCATTTAACCATTAAATAAACCCAATAGGGCTGTTCTGCCCCAATAAGGGGTAATTATATCTTAGTTGGGATCAAGTACACGTACTGTTTTATTATTACAGAGAAAAGGGAATCATTTAACCATGAAATAAACCCAATAAGGCTGTTCTGCCCCAATAAGGGGTAATTATATCTTAGTTGGGATCAAGTACAGGTACTGTTTTATTATTACAGAGAAAAGGGAATCATTTAACCATTAAATAAACCCAATAGGGCTGTTCTGCCCCAATAAGGGGTAATTATATCTTAGTTGGGATCAAGTACAGGTACTGTTTTATTATTACAGAGAAAAGGGAATCATTTAACCATTAAATAAACCCAATAGGGCTGTTCTGCCCCAATAAGGGGTAATTATATCTTAGTTGGGATCAAGTACAGGTACTGTTTTATTATTACAGAGAAAAGGGAATTATTTAACCATGAAATAAACCCAATAGGGCTGTTCTGCCCCCAATAAGGGGTAATTATATCTTAGTTGGGATCAAGTACAGGTACTGTTTTATTATTACAGAGAAAAGGGAATTATTTAACCATGAAATAAACCCAATAGGGCTGTTCTGCCCCAATAAGGGGTAATTATATCTTAGTTGGGATCAAGTACAGGTACTGTTTTATTATTACAGAGAAAAGGGAATTATTTAACCATGAAATAAACCCAATAGGGCTGTTCTGCCCCAATAAGGGGTAATTATATCTTAGTTGGGATCAAGTACAGGTACTGTTTTATTATTACAGAGAAAAGGGAATTATTTAACCATGAAATAAACCCAATAGGGCTGTTCTGCCCCCAATAAGGGGTAATTATATCTTAGTTGGGATCAAGTACAGGCACTGTTTTATTATTACAGAGAAAAAAGAAACCAATTTTATTTTTAATTATTTAATTAAAATGGAGTGTATGGGAGACGGGCTTTCCATAACTTGGAGCTTTCTGGATAACGGTTTCCGGATAAAGGATCCCATACCTGTACCATTTTTAAACCTTAAGCATTGAATAAATCACAGCAGGTTTAATTTAAACTGATTTATGGACAGTCCTATCTGCTACAATTTATGGGACTTCGGGCTCACGTTGGGATGCCAGACGGCCAAACCAATTCACATGCTTTAGATGCCTTCCATTCATGCTATTTTGTATGCACAGAGCGGGGAAAGGCATCTAAACAATGCGCATTATACTGAATGATTTCCCTTTCCCTTTGTTTGCCAGCCACAAAATAGCACAAAAAAATGCCTGTCGTTGCCTAATATTCGTTTTCCAACTTGAAAGACTGTAATTGCAATGAATTATATCTTTTTCATTTTATTTGGCAGGTTATTTAAAGTTTGAAAACATTTCTGGGGGGTTTGGAGGGGCTTGTTTTATGTGTTATTACAGTTTTGCAAATGAAGGTGAAATTGCCCTTTATGCTGCGAGTCTCAGTTCCCCCAAGAGACCAGTCTGACTTAAGTTTTCTGAGTTCTCTGCCAAAAGCTACTTATTTAATTAAGTTTGAGAAACTTTGTATCTTTTTAAGCGTTCAGTGCAGGAGATCAAAGGAAAATGAGGGGCTTTCTGTAAGAATCCGGGACTGCGGGCAGGGCTGTTAAAATGGGGTTGTCGGGACAGTTGGGAGGTATAGCAACACCACCTAAAAACTGATTTTTGCCTAATGAAAGAAAATGGAATTTTAAGCAATGTTTCATGATATATTCCATTCAACTGCCAGCAGGGTGGTACACACAGTCGAACTGGGCCTGCAGGAAAAAACCCCGGGGGCCCCTCCAACACAGACCCGAACCCTGGGGAAACTCTGCGGATCTCCCACCCAAAGCGCTAAAAGTTTAATTTACGTGTACTTGGCGGAGGGGGTCAGGCTGGTGGCAGGGGCCCCTGCGTGGGGTGTGGGGGACATGAGAGAGGCCCCTTGGGGGTGCTGAGGGCCCCTGGGGTGACAGCCCTGGTTTGACCTGCACACCCCCAGTCCGACCCTGGTGGTACAGAGGGTAGGGGTCCCATGGCAGAGTGGGGGGGGGGCATGATTGGAAAACATGATTTGTAAGGTGGGGCGTGCAGTGAGGGTAGGGGTGTGGGATGATTATGGAGTGTCAAGGGCAGGTGAGGGGATAAAGTATAAATGGGTAAAGGGCAGTGGCATAGCTACCATACAGGAGACCCAGCAGTATTAGTGGTGGAGGCTGGGTGGCAAGGGGTCCTGGATTGTGAGTTCTGCTATATGGTAGCCCCCGTTTGCCAGCCATTTCTGCAGTTTAAACATCACTGGCCACTTTCTCATTACCTGTGGGCAGCAGGGTGGCTGCCTAAGGGAACACATTAGGACCCTCTGAAGGCTTATTGCGGGGGGCCTGGCATGTTGAAGGTAGTGGCCAGGGTGGTTGTCTATGTGAGGGATATTTTTTTATTGGGGCCCCATTTTACTTGTTGGCAGGGCCTGCCACCATGGGGCCCAAATAAACAGTGAGCTAATAACTGTGGGCAAGCTAACTTAGTAGTGTGGCTCCCCCCTGATTACCGATGGGAATTAGTAAACATCATAGCAGACTCCATTTAGCGGAGCCAACTGATTAACAGTAATTCCATTTGCACATTACTATCAATCCAACCAATGAGAATGAAAAATTAATGTATATCGGTAAGTTGATTAGAATTACAATTTCTTTCATTAGGCTGAATAAGCTTTTGGGTGGGGGGGGCTGCTTTAAGCACGGAGCTTTAGATTGTTGTTTTGTATATCTGCACTTTTTAAACCGGGAAAGTGCAACAAATAACTAAAGAATTGTAGTGAGAGTGTTAAAGAGCAGCTCCGTACGTCATTAAGTGCATAGAGAACATTCCACCGACACATCTGAACCTATCCCAGAAATATGTTTCTCTGCCTCCCCTGTACCGATTCATCAACAATATGTTATTCTGACAATAAATTGGCTTTAATCATCCGTCTGTACATGACATAAACTCATAGGAAAATCATCCAAAGACCCATTAATGTGCAATTAACGATACTGCTTTTTGTTTTTCATGGTCGAGTTGAGTGGGGAAATCTGGAATTTTACCAAAGTGGGTAAAACAATGAGCCCCACATTCCCTGAAAAGCAAAAAAATCTCTGCATTTATTTGGTCGCCCAATTTGAATGATCTGGGAAATAAAGGAGGGTTTCAATGCGCTCCCCCTTCTAAATGGCACTTATTCTCTGCTCATTAAAGAGCAAGCTCCGCTGAGCAGCAAGAACGCGCAAAATGCTAATTTGCTAATTATAAAACAGTTATTAGTGCTTTATGCAAATATATCTATATCGGTGTTATTTAGCGGGTTCCCATAATTCCATTGAATTAAAAACCATGATTGTTACTGGTTCCTCTATCAATAACAATTGTTTTTTTATGCTGCACCAAAAGAATGTGGGTAACTGTAAATCTATTTAGATTGGATGTACAGGTATAGGACCCTTTATCCAGAATGCTCAGGACCAAGGGTATTCCGGATAAGGAGTCTTTCCGTAATTTGGATCTCCATACCTTAAGTCTACTAAAAAATCATTAATTAAACCCAATAGGGCTGTTCTGCCCCCAATAAGGGGTAATTATATCTTAGTTGGGATCAAGTACAGGTACTGTTTTATTATTACAGAGAAAAGGGAATCATTTAACCATGAAATAAACCCAATAGGGCTGTTCTGCCCCAATAAGGGGTAATTATATCTTAGTTGGGATCAAGTACAGGTACTGTTTTATTATTACAGAGAAAAGGGAATCATTTAACCATGAAATAAACCCAATAGGGCTGTTCTGCCCCAATAAGGGGTAATTATATCTTAGTTGGGATCAAGTACAGGTACTGTTTTATTATTACAGAGAAAAGGGAATCATTTAACCATGAAATAAACCCAATAGGGCTGTTCTGCCCCCAATAAGGGGTAATTATATCTTAGTTGGGATCAAGTACAGGTACTGTTTTATTATTACAGAGAAAAGGGAATCCTTTAACCATGAAATAAACCCAATAGGGCTGTTCTGCCCCAATAAGGGGTAATTATATCTTAGTTGGGATCAAGTACAGGTACTGTTCTATTATTACAGAGAAAAGGGAATCATTTAACCATTAAATAAACCCAACAGGGCTGTTCTGCCCCCAATAAGGGGTAATTATATCTTAGTTGGGATCAAGTACAGGTACTGTTTTATTATTACAGAGAAAAGGGAATCATTTAACCATGAAATAAACCCAATAGGGCTGTTCTGCCCCCAATAAGGGGTAATTATATCTTAGTTGGGATCAAGTACAGGTACTGTTTTATTATTACAGAGAAAAGGGAATCATTTAACCATGAAATAAACCCAATAGGGCTGTTCTGCCCCAATAAGGGGTAATTATATCTTAGTTGGGATCAAGTACAGTGATACAAACAGGGGGGCTCAGCCTGAAGGCCATTGGGGAGACTGGCTATTTCCTATATCTGTACCCATTTCATGAGGCATAGGTCCAAAAGTCTGGACCTATAGTTCAAGCCTGACCTTCAAGTGGGGCTTGAACGGACAACCAATGCTCTGTAGCATAGAATAAAATTGGTCTGGGTGCTAAATTAATACCATAAGGTTCTGCTGTTTGATGGCTCAGCTGCAGATGCAATGGAAAGAGGTGGAGCTTGCTGCAATTGATGACATCATCAGGAAATGCAGGTATATTGATGACATCATTGAGAGCATCAGAACAGTAGCCAGGTGAGGGCAAATATAGGATTATTAATGTATCTAAATTAAAAACAATGGTTAGATTGTGACAATCGCCAGTATTTACTGGCTGAGCCAACTCTGTAGTCGCCGGGGGTAGAGATAATCTGTAGCAAATCAGTGGAAATCTGACTGCCCCGAGGTCTGCAAAACTGCCAGCTACAGCGGAACAGCAACAACATATGTGTCTCTGTAGGAAAGGAAAATGTATGTTGACTTCTAATTGCTGAATAATTCTAACACTGTTAAACTGGGTTATGGGAGATCATATCGAGGGCCGAGGCTGGTCTGGGGCTCCCTAATAGCCAATCACAGCCCTTATTTGGCACCTCTATGAACTTTTATGGTGCTTGTGTTGCTCCCCAAGTCTTTTTACATTTGACTGTGGCTCTTGAGTAAGAAAGGTTGGGGGGCCCTGATGTAGAGAGTAATATTCTGAGACAATTTGCAATTGGTCTTCATTTTTTATTATTTGTTGTTTTTTATTTATTTCACTTTTTGTTTATCAGCTCTCCAGTTTGGAGTTTCAGCAGCTATTTGGTTGCTAGGGTCCAAATTACCTTAGTAACCAGGGAGTAGTTTAAAAGAGAGACTGGGATATGAATAGGTGAGGACCTAAATAGAAAAATAAGTTATAAAAAGTAACAATAACAATAAAACTGGAGCCTCACAGAGCAGTTTTTTTGGCTGCCGGGGTCAGTGACCCCCATTTGAAAGCTCGAAAGAAGCAAATCATTCAAAAACTATAAAAAAATAAATAATGAAGACCAATTGAAAAGTTGCTTAGAATTAGGCACTCTATAACTTACTAAAAGGTGGACCACCCCTTTAATATATCTATTAGACAAGCAGAAAATAATGATGAAGCAATAGTGGGAGTCGGTTAAAGGGCAAGTCTTCCATGTTTTAGTAGAAAGGGAATATTACTTTCCAAAGGCTCAAAGAACATATTTTTGACACCTGGATGCTAAAAATGACCTTTATGGCGAACGTGACCTTAATTAGTGTAATTATAATGTTTATTTCTGGGTAAAATAAAAAGGATTTTTCTTTCAGTTTTGCCCACGTCACACAGCTCTGCGAGCACATAATCCCGTTGCCCCTAAACAAAAATATATTTTTATCCTCAATTAAAACACGATCAGCATTATGGATGTTTATTGCACTGGAATGTGCCGATGACAATGGCGGTTGCCGGCCGGGGGTGGAAACATGCATTTTTAGATTTGGCTCGATCTTTGCATTTTGAAATGGAGATGAAATACATTTCTTGATGAATTGAGTTAAAGGGAAAGTAAAGCACGGCTGTTATGCTGTTAAGGCAAACGGCGGCAGCCTATTGACTCGGTTTAACCAGTCGTTATAGTAACCGTTAAAGGGGTTGTTCACCATCGGTATGATGTAGAGCAGCGTTTTTCAACCACTGTTCCGCGGCACACTAGAGATGTTGCCTGGTGTGCCGTAGGCAGGGCCGCAATTTTTACATTAAAAAAAAAATCCGGGCCCTGTCATTGGTTGCGCCCCGTGTGTACGGGTGACGTCAGTACGCACGGGGCGCAACGTTATAAAAGGGCCTGTGTGCGGTCGCGTGTAGGCAGAAGTGCAGAGGCGGCGCGCGTGAGGGGAAGATGCTGCTGAAGCCGCCGAAGAGTAAAATGCTGCTGGGCACCAATGTATTAGGGGGGGCCACGGGGCACACTGACTTATGGGGGCACTGCTGCTGGGCACCAATGTACTAGGGGGGCTGGCTCTTGGCACCAATGTACTGGGGGGCACTGCTGCTGGGCACCAATGTACTAGGGGGGCACTGCTCTTGGCACCAATGTACTGGGGGGCACTGCTGCTGGGCACCAATGTACTAGGGGGGCACTGCTCTTGGCACCAATGTACTAGGGGGGCACTGCTGCTGGGCACCAATGTACTAGGGGGGCACTGCTCTTGGCACCAATGTACTAGGGGGGCACTGCTGCTGGGCACCAATGTACTAGGGGGGCACTGCTCTTGGCACCAATGTACTAGGGGGGCACTGCTGCTGGGCACCAATGTACTAGGGGGGCACTGCTGCTGGGCACCAATGTACTAGGGGGGCACTGCTCTTGGCACCAATGTACTAGGGGGGCACTGCTGCTGGGCACCAATGTACTAGGGGGGCACTGCTGCTGGGCACAGAGTTAAATTTTTTAACATTTTCTAATGGTGGTGTGCCTCGTGATTTTTTTCATGAAACAAGTGTGCCTTTGCCCAAAAAAGGTTGAAAAACACTGATGTAGAGAATGATATTCTGAGACAATTTGCAATTGGTCTTCATTTTTTATTATTTGCCGTTTTTTAGTTATTTCATTTTCCGTTCTCTCCAGTTTGGAGTTTCAGCAGCTATTTGGTTGCTAGGGTCCAAGTTACCTTAGCAACCAAGGAGTGGTTTGGATGAGAGACAGGTATATGAATAGGAGAGGGTCTGAATAGAAAAGAAAGTAACAGTAACAATAAAATTGTAGACTCAGAGAGCAATAGTTTTTTTGCTGCCGGGGTCAGTGACCCCCATTTGAAAACTGAAGAGAGTCAGAAGAAGGCGGCAAATAATTCAAAAACTATAACAAATAAACAATGAAGACCAATTGAAAAGTTGCTTAGAATTGGCCATTCTATAACTTAAATAGTTACCTTAAAGGTAAACCACCTCTTTAAAGGCCAATGGGCTCCCTGTAGGCAGTGGTCACTCTCAGTACAATTGGAGATTCCCAGGAATTGCCCCAGTGGTTTAAACCCCCCCCCCCCCTGGGGCAGCTTGTGGCTCAGTTTCCTTGCACTGGGGTAATAGGGTGCCTTTATAGGAAAATAGCGCCCCTTTTTTTAAAAGTTACCAGATTTCTGCCAAATCCAATGTTTTGGGTATTGAAGGAAAGTGGGGTACCCTCCTTGCCCAAGTGGTACATAGTGTGGGGTAGGAATTAGGGGAGCAAGGGGGTGTCCTAGGGTTGTGCTCTGCTAATGTCCCAAAAAGGCGCATTATGATTGGCTGCTCCACAAGCATCTACTAAAACTCTACTTCTGCCCATGTCCCATTGGCTAGAGAAAGCTGATTGGATCTCGCCAACAACTGCAAGGGCTGCTGGGAAATATTCAACCTGCTACAGTAGCACCTCAATCATGTGTCACGGGTGTCACTCAGGCATCTGATCGTGTTTGGGGTGATTTCCTTATATTTAATCACTGTGGGAACCTCGCCCTGCGTTACTCAGCCCTGAAGGTGTTTATCCTGTCGTAGAGTGAATTATTCTTTTAATAGAATTTCTTTGTGACGGGCCCTTTATAACGAGGCTCCTGATAAATACTGACAGCTCTAAAGCAGCTTCTCCCGACAGAAAGGAAGAGAAAATCTTTCATTTTTAAAGGTTTCAATTACTGAATTTGACTTTTAGCTTCGGAATTTATTTATCTTCCCGTAAGAGCCCCCTCCATGTCTTTCTTTTGTTCCTTTATTCCAGGCAGCGCTGAGTTAAGGAGCGGGGAAACACTATGGCACCTCCTACCCATATGTATAAATACAAATATACAGAGAAGGAATGTTCTGGGCACACAATAAGCTGTACCCCCATACTGTACTGTCTAAGGGAAACACTATGGCACCCCCTACCCATATGTATAAATACAAATATACAGAGAAGGAATGTTCTGGGCACACAATAAGCTGTACCCCATACTGTACTGTCTAAGGGAAACACTATGGCACCTCCTACCCATATGTATAAATACAAATATACAGAGAGGGAATGTTCTGGGCACACAATAAGCTGTACCCCCATACTGTACTGTCTAAGGGAAACACTATGGCACCTCCTACCCATATGTATAAATACAAATATACAGAGAAGGAATGTTCTGGGCACACAATAAGCTGTACCCCCATACTGTACTGTCTAAGGGAAACACTATGGCACCTCCTACCCATATGTATAAATACAAATATACAGAGAAGGAATGTTCTGGGCACACATTAAGTTGTATCTCCATACTGTTCTATCTAAGGGAAACACTATGGCACCCCCTACCCATATGTATAAATACAAATATACAGAGAAGGAATGTTCTGGGCACACAATAAGCTGTACCCCCATACTGTACTGTCTAAGGGAAACACTATGGCACCCCCTACCCATATGTATAAATACAAATATACAGAGAAGGAATGTTCTGGGCACACAATAAGCTGTACCTCCATACTGTACTGTCTAAGGGAAACACTATGGCACCCCCTACCCATATGTATAAATACAAATATACAGAGAAGGAATGTTCTGGGCACACAATAAGCTGTACCCCCATACTGTACTGTCTAAGGGAAACACTATGGCACCTCCTACCCATATGTATAAATACAAATATACAGAGAGGGAATGTTCTGGGCACACAATAAGCTGTACCCCCATACTGTACTGTCTAAGGGAAACACTATGGCACCCCTACCCATATGTATAAATACAAATATACAGAGAAGGAATGTTCTGGGCACACAATAAGCTGTACCCCCATACTGTACTGTCTAAGGGAAACACTATGGCACCCCCTACCCATATGTATAAATACAAATATACAGAGAAGGAATGTTCTGGGCACACAATAAGCTGTACCCCCATACTGTACTGTCTACGGGAAAAACTATGGCACCCCCTACCCATATGTATAAATACAAATATACAGAGAGGGAATGTTCTGGGCACACAATAAGCTGTACCCCCATACTGTACTGTCTAAGGGAAACACTATGGCACCCCTACCCATATGTATAAATACAAATATACAGAGAAGGAATGTTCTGGGCACACAATAAGCTGTACCCCCATACTGTACTGTCTAACGGAAACACTATGGCACCCCCTACCCATATGTATAAATACAAATATACAGAGAAGGAATGTTCTGGGCACACAATAAGCTGTACCCCCATACTGTACTGTCTAAGGGAAACACTATGGCACCTTCTACCCATATGTATAAATACAAAAATACAGAGAAGGAATGTTCTGGGCACACAATAAGCTGTACCCCCATACTGTACTGTCTAAGGGAAACACTATGGCACCTTCTACCCATATGTATAAATACAAAAATACAGAGAAGGAATGTTCTGGGCACACGATAAATACAAATATACAGAAAAGGAACATACAGCAGAACATGAAGTATTAAAGTTGCTCACTTGTCTAAGAACAGAGCTTGTTTTTTGTTAATTATTTTCCTTCTGGTAGTTCTTTTTATTACACTGTATGCTTGTCAGATGTTGCCATAAAGCACTGATGGTTGCATGTGGACATTTGAATTGAGTGACTGGTTATAATAAAAAAGTATATTACCTATAAAATAAACATATGAACCTACTTATATTTCATCTTATAAAAAACTTCCATGGAATTTTACATGTGTTTCCTGAGTGTTCTGTTATAATATTGTCTTCTGCAATGAAAAGAGATATTATATTTGAATTTATACAGTAATTTTTTATCCGTTTAGTAAATCCACCCAGTAAATTTTAATTTTTATCTGACTGCAGTATTTATACATATTGGAGGGTACAGCTTATTGTGTGCCCAGAACATTCCTTCTCTGTATATTTGTATTTATACATATGGGTAGGGGGTGCCATAGTGTTTCCCTTAGACAGTACAGTATGGGGGTACAGCTTATTGTGTGCCCAGAACATTCCCTCTCTGTATATTTGTATTTATACATATGGGAGGGAGGTGCCATAGTGTTTCCCTTAGACAGTACAGTATGGGGGTACAGCTTATTGTGTGCCCAGAACATTCCTTCTCTGTATATTTGTATTTATACATATGGGTAGGGGGTGCCATAGTGTTTCCCTTAGACAGTACAGTATGGGGGTACAGCTTATTGTGTGCCCAGAACATTCCCTCTCTGTATATTTGTATTTATACATATGGGTAGGGGGTGCCATAGTGTTTCCCTTAGACAGTACAGTATGGGGGTACAGCTTATTGTGTGCCCAGAACATTCCTTCTCTGTATATTTGTATTTATACATATGGGTAGGGGGTGCCATAGTGTTTCCCTTAGACAGTACAGTATGGGGGTACAGCTTATTGTGTGCCCAGAACATTCCTTCTCTGTATATTTGTATTTATACATATGGGTAGGGATTTTATTGAAGAATAAAAACATTACAAAAGCAAAAATAACTTCATATTACAATAACATCAAACAACACGAAAAACTTTAAAATCAAAAAGAAACTGTTACATTTTGCCAAAAAGTTTCATTTGCATTTGATTTCCTCATTTCACTTGTTTTAATAAGAAAAATCTCTCTTAAAATCACATTAACAACCCGTTCAATAGAGTCACTTATTTGCCCCAGAGTCATTTTACAGCGCATCTGCCAGAGGTGGTACCGTAACACAGAGATGACTATATACAAGGATTCCCTCTTAACATTTTGCACTCCCCTCTCACCTACAATCCCATAAGAAAACTCAGAAAAATTAAGATTTTCAAGAACTTTCAAGTTTAAAGAAACAGCTAGAGATTTTCTCAGATTTCGAGACACGGGGCAATCAACTAAAAAGTGTTCTTGTGATTCCTCCTTTTTACATCCCCATGGGCAGTGTCTATCAACTATATTGAGATATTTTAAATTTCCTCTCACAAAAAGCCTCCCTTGAAGGGCCAACCAGGCATTATCCCAAAATTTCTTGGGCATTCTCTTACTATTTAAATAGCGCAGGCTCTCCTCAAGCACAGACGTCCTACAGTCCCTGGGAGCCAAAGGAACACTAAAATAAGTTCCCAAGATCCTTAAATAAATGGCTCTTCTTGGCGCAGTATTTAGCTCCGTGGCGCTGACTCCCCATTTCCTTATGATTTTTAAAGCCTGAACAAGATGTGGTGGGATGCCCCTGCCTTTAGCCCTAACCTCTTTTATTCTGTCTCCTGTTAGCCAGTCCTTAATGAAGGGTGATGCCCAGTCCCGAACACTAGCCTCCCACAAAAAAATTCCCTTCTGAGCCAAACACCCAAAATTAAACTTCAAAAACATGACAGAGAAGAAAGCAACAGGGCTTATCATTCCCAAGCCTCCATTCTTTTCCTGTAGGAATGTGATTCCCCTTTTCACCGGGTTCAGCCTACTCCCCCACAACAGCTGGAAGAATAGGCTTTGGACTCTAGCGTAAAAAGCTTCTGGCAAAAGAAATACATAAGATACAAACAAAAAGAGAGGGACCAAGTAAGACTTGACAATGTTGACCCTTTCCCTATAGGTCAGCCTCCGCCTTTTCCATCGCTGAACCTTTGCCGTAGCCACATCCAATTTCTCTTCCCAATTTGCCTTAGCATCATCTCCCCTCCCGAATTTAACTCCCAAAATCTTAACCTGTGATGAGGCTGCTGGGAAAGACTCAAGTTTAAAAGTTGGCTTCCCTTCTAGGACCCAAAAAGCTTCAGATTTCTCCCGGTTGACCAGAGACCCTGAAGCCTCTGAGTAGCTTCTGATGCAAGTTTTTACCACAGACTCTTCTTCAGCTCTGGATAAAACAACAGTTACATCATCTGCATAGGCGACAAACTGAAAGGGCTGGGCCTGCGGAAACAAGACACCCTCCAAACCAATACTCTGCAAACTCCTTAAAAAAGGATCCAATGCAAAAGCATACAAAAGAGGGCTTAGAGGGCACCCCTGTCTCACACCTGCCCCCACCTCAAAGTCATCACCGCGCCAACCATTGATTAAAGGGAAGCTCTTTGCCCCTTTGTACAAAACTTGTAGCCAGCTAATAAATTCTCCCGGGATGTGGTACGTATGCAAAGCAGCCCATAGGTATTTGTGGTCAACTTTATCAAATGCCTTTGCCTGGTCAAGAGACAAGAAATATTTCCCTAAACCTTGGGCTTTACATCTTTCAAGAGCTTCTCTTATCGCAAGAACTGCTCCAAAGATGTTTCGCCCCTCCACAGTGCAAAACTGAAAGGAAGAAAGCAGGACATTTGTGAATTTACTTAATCTTAAGAAAAGAATCCTTGCAAGAAGCTTTCTGTCAACGTTAAGAAGGGCAATTGGCCTCCAGTTCTCAACGTGCTTAGAGTCCTTCCCCTTCGATAGCAGGATCAGTGAGGAAAGTGCCATAGAGGGGGGAAGATTGCCATCCTTCAGGCTCTCATTAAACACCTCTACTAGAACTGGTACAAGCCTCTTTTTAAATTTCTGATAAAATTCTGCTGTTAACCCATCGGGCCCTGGGGCCTTCTTCCTCTTTTGCTGATCAATTGCATGCACCACTTCTTCCTCTGTTATTGCTGCTATCAAAGGGGAATAATCCAAATTCACAGTGTCCGGGACTGTGGTTGCATCCAGGAAAGCTCTCATTTTGTCTCTATTCAAAGCTCTTTCCCTGAATAGATCGGCATAGTACGATTTTACCACTTGCAGGATTCCCTCCCTTGAGACTTGAAAATTTCCCTGGGAGTCATAAAGCCCTTCTACTAATTTTCGTTTAACTGTCTCTTTGCAATTTTGAAAAGGGTCTGGAGAGTTTGACACCCCATAATCCCTTTCCAACAACAAAGACTTATACCTACTGTACTGCTGTTGTCTTAACAGATACTTTAACCGGGATATTTTTCCCCCCACCTCCCCATGCGAAATGCAAGACTCAAGCTCTTTTCTCATGGACTGACAATTTCTGTCTCTCTCTCTACCTTTTTTTAAAGAGACAGACTTAAAAAAACCTCGAAAAGCATTTTTAACTGCATCCCACCACAAGGCAATGGAATCAAAAAAATCTATTTTTGATAACTGCACCATTAGTAAACCTTCAAAAGCCTCTTCTATGCCCTCCTCTTCCAAAATACCCACTCCAAGTCTCCATAAACCTTTGCCAAACACAGGCCCTTTCCCTACCCCGTAAGAGAGAGATAAGCCCAAATGATCGGAAAACTCCACCCCTACTTCTTTAACATTAGAAAATACCTCTTCCTTTTTAACAAACACCATGTCAAGCCTACTGCTCCTACCCCCACAATAATATGTGTGCTTACTCTTCCTACCCCCTACAGTTGCTACATCCACAAGGCCTGCTTCCTCAGTTACATTTTTTAAAAATAACCCTTCGTATTTATTAAATCTCCCTGTGCGGTCAGTAGCCCTAAGTACTTGATTAAAGTCTCCTGCTAGGATAACGGGCATAGAGGTATAGAGAAAAGGTTTTATCTGGGACAACAACTCCCTCCTTTCTGATATTACCTGAGGCCCATAAATATTAATCAGCCTTACCAACCTGCCTCTAACCAGAATGTCCATTAACATACACCTTCCTATCTCTATCTCCACTAGTTTCTTTACTTCTAGCTCTTTGATGCCTTTAAAAAGGATTCCAATACCACATGCTGGCTCTGCCCCAATGGACCAGAAAGATGGCCCATACCACCAGTCTCTCCTTGCCTCATTTATTTCATTTACAGAGGTTAATCTAGTCTCTTGTACAAAAATGACTTCTGCCTCTGATTTGCCTAAAAAATCAAAAGCTAAAAACCTTGACTTCCTATTTTTAATACTGCACACATTTATTGTTAAAAAAGTTAAAAAAAAGTCCATCTCAAGTCTTTTGATTTTTACATTTGCCATTAACTTTTTCCTCACCGGTTCTTTTGACCTGGAAACTTGGGGCTCCTGCTACTTCCTCTGGTCCCTCCACAATGTCATCCTCCCCCAGAGACCCCCACTCATCCTCTTGGTTTTGGTCTTTCTTTTTATTTTTCCTCCCTCTTGAAACCTCTTCACTGAAAACACTTTTCCTTTTTTCCTTCCTTTCCTCCTCCTCCTCCCTTTCCTTTCCCAGTCTCACCGAAACCTCCTCTTCCTCCTCCCTTTCCTTTCCCAGTCTCACCGAAACCTCCTCTTCCTCCTCCCTTTCCTTTCCCAGTCTCACCGAAACCTCCTCTTCCTCCTCCCTTTCCTTTCCCAGTCTCACCGAAACCTCCTCTTCCTCCTCCCTTTCCTTTCCCAGTCTCACCGAAACCTCCTCTTCCTCCTCCCTTTCCTTTCCCAGTCTCACCGAAACCTCCTCTTCCTCCTCCATAATTGCAGCCCAGGATTTCCCTAACAAATCAAATCTGTTTTCTGTTTGTACCACCATCTTTTTGGGCACAGCCTTTCTCTTATTTACTTTCTTTGAGTTTCCACCAACCACCTGCCAATCCTGTTTCTTCGCCCCTTGCTCCTCCCTCTCAGTGAGCTCCACCCCTTCCCCAGAAATACTTCCTCCGTTCCCCAAATCTGTTCCTCCCTCAGTCCCCCTTTGCGCTGCTCCCTGAGTCTCCGGTCCCTCCTCGCCCCCCATACCCTCCCTCAGTTCCGCTAGCAGGTTTGGGCACTGTTTCTGGACGTTATGCCAGGCGTCGGGGCAATCCCGGTATGCGTGGCCCAGTTTCAGGCAAAGATTGCACCTAATGGTGACACAGTCCTTGCTTGGGTGTCCCACCTCCCCACAAAAGGCACATTTCTGTACGGTACATTTGCCGGCCAGATGCCTATTGGAGCCGCATTTAAA
Organism: Xenopus tropicalis; assembly: GCF_000004195.4. Lineage (NCBI taxonomy): Eukaryota > Metazoa > Chordata > Amphibia > Anura > Pipidae > Xenopus > Xenopus tropicalis. The sequence continues at coordinate 5,779,003 of NC_030686.2, forward strand.
GCAGACCCGGGGCTGGCCCACATAGAAACACACCCCCCTGTCCTTCCCTAGAAACAGAGAGTTGGGGAGATGTTTCTGCACATGGAGATGAGAGTGCAGTCTCACCTGGACCTTCCACCCCCCTATCCAAAAACCCTCTTCATCATAGATTCTCTGTAAAGGGGAGAGTACCTGGCACTGCCGCTTTAGCCAAATCATCACATCCTCCTCATTTATGGACTCGCTTTTAAAAATAATTGTCACATTTTTAACCTCCGGCTTTGAAACCGGAATAACCTCAACTCCGTTCCACACGGCCGAGCCCCTCTCTCTCTCATACCCCTTCCAAAATTCATCCAGCCCCTGGGGCAACTTAAAGCTCAAGTCAAACTCCGTATCAGTGACAGTGACTAGGGCATAAACATCATCTGGGGTGAAACCCAGGGTCTCCTTGATCAGCCTCCTGGCTACGTATCTCCTGCCCGGGAACCCCTCTCTCCCCTGCACCCACTTAATCTTCACTACGTTCCTCCTCTTGCCCGGCTCTGCCACCTCAGTCTGGGGCAACAAAGCCCTCTCTGCCCCCCGCACAATCCTGTCTGCTGCCCCATCCCTGGTATCACTATTAGTAACAGCATCACTGTAAGATACATTGCCCCATGTTCCACCAGCCCCCCCATGTACCCCCCTCCCGAGAAATCTGTCTCCTTTATTTCCCCCTCCATTCACCCCATTCCCACTCAGAGAGAGAGTCTCTGTATGTTGGTGCAGGTCACATGGGGCAGTCTCTGTTACAGTCTGTGAAACTACAGCCTGCTGAGCATCCTGGGAAAAAGGAAAAGTCATTGCTGGTTTGGGCTTATGTGGCTGCTCCATTTGCTGGAAGCTCTCTCTATTCCCACACAGTTCTTGCCCGGGCCCGATTGCCCCCATGGTGCTGCCCATCTCCTGCTCGGTCTCCTCTAGTTCTTTATTAATAAAAGCCAATTCCCTTATTATCTCAGATCTCCTTCCCCCGTTACACAGTCCCAGATCAGCAGCCAAAAGCTCAATCCGTAGCTTTAAATCTCCCTCCTTTCTCTCCAACACAGACATTTTGTGCATAAAGTCAGTAATTACCTCAGGCTGCGGCCTCTCTCCCCCTTCCCCCTCAGGCTGAGCCGCACACAGTCCCGGCTGCAATGCTCGGCCCTGACAGCCCAGTGAGTTAGTGGCAGGTACCTGTGGGCCGGCGGCCATGTTGGGCTCCTCACTCAGTGCACTTTCAGCAACTTCCATAGCGACAGGGCTCTCCCCCGCTGCTCCCGGCACCTCCATGCTGCCTCTCTCCTGCTCACCGGTCCCAGAGGTCATGGCGCCTGCTTCCTGTTCCTCCCAGGCCTCCGTCCCGCAGCTTCCCGCAGGCACGCCGGCCTGGATTCCCCGGGCAGACGCTCCCACACAGCCAGGTGAGCTAGTTTGAACTTTCCTAGGTGAGGCCTTACGTGCCGGTCGCTTCTTTCTTTCAATCAGAATAGCTTTCTGTGCAGCAGCGCTGTCTGTTATGGCCGCCGCTCCTGCAGCCCTCCTGCTAGAACCCAAGCGGGTCTCCACTCTCCTACCCGATGGGTCACTCATCTTTCCCCTCATTATTAAATTACAGGGAAAAGAAAAAGTACTGAGCAAAAACCTTTCCCAAATACCCCCCCAGACCCCAAAAAAAAAAGGGCCTGGGAGTTGCAGCAGCACACACCACCTGCTTGCTCACAGTATGGGGGTGGAGCTTATTGTGTGCCCAGAACATTCCTTCTCTGTATATTTGTATTTATACATATGGGTAGGGGGTGCCATAGTGTTTCCCTTAGACAGTACAGTATGGGGGTACAGCTTATTGTGTGCCCAGAACATTCCCTCTCTGTATATTTGTATTTATACATATGGGTAGGGGGTGCCATAGTGTTTCCCTTAGACAGTACAGTATGGGGGTACAGCTTATTGTGTGCCCAGAACATTCCTTCTCTGTATATTTGTATTTATACATATGGGTAGGGGGTGCCATAGCGTTTCCCTTAGACAGTACAGTATGGGGGTACAGCTTATTGTGTACCCAGAACATTCCTTCTCTGTATATTTGTATTTATACATATGGGTAGGGGGTGCCATAGTGTTTCCCTTAGACAGTACAGTATGGGGGTACAGCTTATTGTGTGCCCAGAACATTCCTTCTCTGTATATTTGTATTTATACATATGGGTAGGGGGTGCCATAGTGTTTCCCTTAGACAGTACAGTATGGGGGTACAGCTTATTGTGTGCCCAGAACATTCCTTCTCTGTATATTTGTATTTATACATATGGGTGGGGGGTGCCATAGTGTTTCCCTTAGACAGTACAGTATGGGGGTACAGCTTATTGTGTACCCAGAACATTCCTTCTCTGTATATTTGTATTTATACATATGGGTAGGGGGTGCCATAGTGTTTCCCTTAGACAGTACAGTATGGGGGTACAGCTTATTGTGTGCCCAGAACATTCCTTCTCTGTATATTTGTATTTATACATATGGGTAGGGGGTGCCATAGTGTTTCCCTTAGACAGTACAGTATGGGGGTACAGCTTATTGTGTGCCCAGAACATTCCCTCTCTGTATATCTGTATTTATACATATGGGTAGGAGGTGCCATAGTGTTTCCCTTAGACGGTACAGTATGGGGGTACAGCTTATTGTGTGCCCAGAACATTCCTTCTCTGTATATTTGTATTTATACATATGGGTAGGAGGTGCCATAGTGTTTCCCTTAGACAGTACAGTATGGGGGTACAGCTTATTGTGTGCCCAGAACATTCCCTCTCTGTATATTTGTCCAGTTTGTGTTGATATTTATATGACAGTTTTACAGAACAATGCAACTTTTAGATAGTAGGTTCTAAAGAACAGGCAAGTCTTTAACTTCTTGTATCATTAACTGTAAATTAATTATATATTTCATGTATATACCTTTCTGTTGCACAGGCATGTGGAATATATTGTCACTATTTAGATACTTGTTATTAATAATACCAATAATTATTCTTCATCCTTCTGTCTGGGTCTTAAGAGAGAAAGTTTGGTAAAATGTATGGGGAATAAAGAAGCACATTAGAGATATATTTATGTAAAATTGGCTGCACTGCCTATTGGCCAGGATTGTGGCATGTAGTATGAAATTCTACAACAATGATGCTTTGTGTGACCAGCAGAGGGCAGTCATCCCATGCCAAAAGAGCAGAGGTTACTGTCACACACACACACAAGCACTTCTGCCCCACACAATATGACATTATAGGGTCACTGCAGTCAGCAGGATGACTTTGTTATACATCATTTGGGCTTCACTATGCATGAAATGATACTGAGATGGAACGGGGCGAGAGGCGCAGAGTGACTGATAGGGGTGTCAGGGAAACTTCACATGTAAATGTGTTGGCTTTATTTCATGTTTAAATGATTCCCTTTTCTCTGTAATAATAAAACAGTACCTGTACTTGATCCCAACTAAGATATAATTACCCCTTATTGGGGGCAGAACAGCCCTATTGGGTTTATTTAATGGTTAAATGATTCCCTTTTCTCTGTAATAATAAAACAGTACCTGTACTTGATCCCAACTAAGATATAATTACCCCTTATTGGGGGCAGAACAGCCCTATTGGGTTTATTTCATGGTTAAATGATTCCCTTTTCTCTGTAATAATAAATGACTAGTTATTGGGCCCCACGGCACCATCATTGGGCCCCTAATGTATAGTATAGCGTAACATTAGCCGTTTATATTGCCAGTTATCGCAGCCAATACAAACCATGGGACATTACTACACACTTGTGACTGTAACACTCGCAGGAAGACGTGATCAAATATTTTACACACTTGGGAATGACAAACAGAGAGATACTTTAGACCTATCTGTTTACTTGGCCCGGGGCTTGTTTCTCTAAAGCCGAGCAATCATCTGACCAAGGAATGTAGGTATTGGATCACCTGCTGAAACCATATTCCAGCTTTGTGAACTATTGTGATATATTAAGTTTTCAAAGCCTGGGAACTCTCAGTAATGAAAAACAGAGGCATATGGTGAATTGATTTCCAAGTGTTAATGTACCGAGGGGCCAAAATAACGAAATCCCGGCTTTGATTCTTAAAATGCATTGCACACTAACCCCCCATATGTAATAAAGGGCACTAAGTTTGCCCAGGAGTAATGCATAGCAACCAATTATATTATAATTATATATATATTATATAGTGATCCTACCCCCCCATAACTGCCCCTTCCCCAGTGTAACCAATCCCAACTGGGCCAGCCTTTCCCCATAACTGAGCCCATTCCCTTTATCAGCTTAGTCGCTCTTCCCTGTACTTTCTCTATTTCATTACTGCCCCCCCTTATATATTTATATATAGTGACCCCCCCCCCCTTAACTGCCCCTTCCCCAGTGTAACCAATCCCAACTGGGCCAGCCTTTCCCCATAACTGAGCCCATTCCCTTTATCAGCTTAGTCGCTCTTCCCTGTACTTTCTCTATTTCATTACTGCCCCCCCTTATATATTTATATATAGTGACCCCCCCTTACCTGCCCCTTCCCCAGTGTAACCAATCCCAACTGGGCCAGCCTTTCCCCATAACTGAGCCCATTCCCTTTATCAGCTTAGTCGCTCTTCCCTGTACTTTCTCTATTTCATTACTGCCCCCCCCTTATATATTTATATATAGTGCCCCCCCCCCCTTAACTGCCCCTTCCCCAGTGTAACCAATCCCAACTGGGCCAGCCTTTCCCCATAACTGAGCCCATTCCCTTTATCAGCTTAGTCGCTCTTCCCTGTACTTTCTCTATTTCATTACTGCCCCCCCTTATATATTTATATATAGTGACCCCCCCTTAACTGCCCTCCCCCCAGTGTAACCAATCCCAACTGGGCCAGCCTTTCCCCATAACTGAGCCCATTCCCTTTATCAGCTTAGTCGCTCTTCCCTGTACTTTCTCTATTTCATTACTGCCCCCCCTTATATATTTATATATAGTGACCCCCCCTTAACTGCCCTCCCCCCAGTGTAACCAATCCCAACTGGGCCAGCCTTTCCCCATAACTGAGCCCATTCCCTTTATCAGCTTAGTCGCTCTTCCCTGTACTTTCTCTATTTCATTACTGCCCCCCCTTATATATTTATATATAGTGACCCCCCCCTTAACTGCCCCTTCCCCAGTGTAACCAATCCCAACTGGGCCAGCCTTTCCCCATAACTGAGCCCATTCCCTTTATCAGCTTAGTCGCTCTTCCCTGTACTTTCTCTATTTCATTACTGCCCCCCCTTATATATTTATATATAGTGACCCCCCCCCTTAACTGCCCCTTCCCCAGTGTAACCAATCCCAACTGGGCCAGCCTTTCCCCATAACTGAGCCCATTCCCTTTATCAGCTTAGTCGCTCTTCCCTGTACTTTCTCTATTTCATTACTGCCCCCCCTTATATATTTATATATAGTGACCCCCCCTTAACTGCCCCTTCCCCAGTGTAACCAATCCCAACTGGGCCAGCCTTTCCCCATAACTGAGCCCATTCCCTTTATCAGCTTAGTCGCTCTTCCCTGTACTTTCTCTATTTCATTACTGCCCCCCCCTTATATATTTATATATAGTGCCCCCCCCCCCCTTAACTGCCCCTTCCCCAGTGTAACCAATCCCAACTGGGCCAGCCTTTCCCCATAACTGAGCCCATTCCCTTTATCAGCTTAGTCGCTCTTCCCTGTACTTTCTCTATTTCATTACTGCCCCCCCTTATATATTTATATATAGAGACCCCCCCTTAACTGCCCTCCCCCCAGTGTAACCAATCCCAACTGGGCCAGCCTTTCCCCATAACTGAGCCCATTCCCTTTATCAGCTTAGTCGCTCTTCCCTGTACTTTCTCTATTTCATTACTGCCCCCCTTATATATTTATATATAGTGACCCCCCCTTAACTGCCCTCCCCCCAGTGTAACCAATCCCAACTGGGCCAGCCTTTCCCCATAACGGAGCCCATTCCCTTTATCAGCTTAGTCGCTCTTCCCTGTACTTTCTCTATTTCATTACTGCCCCCCCCCCTTATATATTTATATATAGTGACCCCCCCCCTTAACTGCCCCTTCCCCAGTGTAACCAATCCCAGCTGGGCCAGCCTTTCCCCATAACTGAGCCCATTCCCTTTATCAGCTTAGTCGCTCTTCCCTGTACTTTCTCTATTTCATTACTGCCCCCCCTTATATATTTATATATAGTGACCCCCCCCTTAACTGCCCCTTCCCCAGTGTAACCAATCCCAACTGGGCCAGCCTTTCCCCATAACTGAGCCCATTCCCTTTATCAGCTTAGTCGCTCTTCCCTGTACTTTCTCTATTTCATTACTGCCCCCCCCTTATATATTTATATATAGTGACCCCCCTTAACTGCCCCTTCCCCAGTGTAACCAATCCCAACTGGGCCAGCCTTTCCCCATAACTGAGCCCATTCCCTTTATCAGCTTAGTCGCTCTTCCCTGTACTTTCTCTATTTCATTACTGCCCCCCCCTTATATATTTATATATAGTGACCCCCCTTAACTGCCCCTTCCCCAGTGTAACCAATCCCAACTGGGCCAGCCTTTCCCCATAACTGAGCCCATTCCCTTTATCAGCTTAGTCGCTCTTCCCTGTACTTTCTCTATTTCATTACTGCCCCCCCCTTATATATTTATATATAGTGACCCCCCTTAACTGCCCCTTCCCCAGTGTAACCAATCCCAACTGGGCCAGCCTTTCCCCATAACTGAGCCCATTCCCTTTATCAGCTTAGTCGCTCTTCCCTGTACTTTCTCTATTTCATTACTGCCCCCCCTTATATATTTATATATAGTGACCCCCCTTAACTGCCCCTTCCCCAGTGTAACCAATCCCAACTGGGCCAGCCTTTCCCCATAACTGAGCCCATTCCCTTTATCAGCTTAGTCGCTCTTCCCTGTACTTTCTCTATTTCATTACTGCCCCCCCCCCTTATATATTTATATATAGTGACCCCCCTTAACTTCCCCTTCCCCAGTGTAACCAATCCCAACTGGGGCCAGCCTTTCCCCATAACTGAGCCCATTCCCTTTATCAGCTTAGTCACTCTTCCCTGTACTTTCTCTATTTCATTACTGCCCCCCCTTATATATTTATATATAGTGACCCCCCCTTAACTGCCCCTTCCCCAGTGTAAACCAATCCCAACTGGGCCAGCCTTTCCCCATAACTGAGCCCATTCCCTTTATCAGCTTAGTCGCTCTTCCCTGTACTTTCTCTATTTCATTACTGCCCCCCCTTATATATTTATATATAGTGACCCCCCCTTAACTGCCCCTTCCCCAGTGTAACCAATCCCAACTGGGCCAGCCTTTCCCCATAACTGAGCCCATTCCCTTTATCAGCTTAGTCACTCTTCCCTGTACTTTCTCTATTTCATTACTGCCCCCCCCTTATATATTTATATATAGTGACCCCCCTTAACTGCCCCTTCCCCAGTGTAACCAATCCCAACTGGGCCAGCCTTTCCCCATAACTGAGCCCATTCCCTTTATCAGCTTAGTCGCTCTTCCCTGTACTTTCTCTATTTCATTACTGCCCCCCCTTATATATTTATATATAGTGACCCCCCCCCCATAACTGCCCCCCCCCCCCAGTGTAACCAATCCCAACTGGGCCAGCCTTTCCCCATAACGGAGCCCATTCCCTTTATCAGCTTAGTCGCTCTTCCCTGTACTTTCTCTATTTCATTACTGCCCCCCCTTATATATTTATATATAGTGACCCCCCCCCCTTAACTGCCCCTTCCCCAGTGTAACCAATCCCAACTGGGCCAGCCTTTCCCCCATAACTGAGCCCATTCCCTTTATCAGCTTAGTCGCTCTTCCCTGTACTTTCTCTATTTCATTACTGCCCCCCCTTATATATTTATATATAGTGACCCCCCCCTTAACTGCCCCTTCCCCAGTGTAACCAATCCCAACTGGGCCAGCCTTTCCCCCATAACTGAGCCCATTCCCTTTATCAGCTTAGTCGCTCTTCCCTGTACTTTCTCTATTTCATTACTGCCCCCCCTTATATATTTATATATAGTGACCCCCCCCTTAACTGCCCCCCCCCCCCCAGTGTAACCAATCCCAACTGGGCCAGCCTTTCCCCATAACTGAGCCCATTCCCTTTATCAGCTTTGCCTGGGGCAGGCCGGGCCATGTTACAACATAAGCCAATGAGACAAGCAGGAACACAGACTATGTGAAGCCTGTGCCAGTGAAGGAAGGATAGAAGTTGAATGAGTTCTATCCATTTCAGGCAGCTGAATATCCCTACAGAACACAAGTATCCTGTGGCGCAGTTTATCCATAAAATTCCTTATCTAATATAAACCTGAGAGTCGGCGCATCTGTATCTTTTGTTTTTGGTAACCCAGTATATGACTGGGAGCAACAGCCTCTCAGAAATATGGAAATACAATATGGCTGCAGAGCAACAACTGCAAAGGAAATTCCTATACTTTTGGCATCAGAAATCGTTAACTCCCTAAATACATAAAAATCCCATCCCTCTTGGGCGGCAGTAAGCGCTCATGGGAAGCCGCATAGATGTTGTGCACAATTTGTTTCTGCCTATTGACTCTCCATTGCATCTGTTAAAGGAAAACTATACCCCCAGAATGAATACTTGATCAACAGATACTTTAATAGGTAGAGATAAACTATCTCCCCAAACTGGAATATATATATCAGTAAATATTGCCCTTTTACATCTTTTCCCTTGAGCCGCCATTTTGTGCTGGGCTGTGTGCTCCCTCAGAGATCAGCTGACAGGAAGTGATGCAGCTCTAACTGTAACAGGAAGTAGTGTGGGAGCAAAAGGCAGAACTTTGCCCATTCATTGGCCACAGTTCCGCGACTTTTCTGCGATTTTTCTCTTCTAAGAGGTTTATTATTACTTTATTAACGTTGGCTTTGTGCTGAGCGCCCAATAAATGCAGCCCAACAGAAATGATGAGAAGTGGATTGAATCAGGGTCGGACAGGGGTATGTAGGGCCCACAAAGGCTGCCACCCCAGGGGCCCCCCACACCCCCACCGCCCAATGGGGATAGCTCATACTAACCTAGGCATGACCAGAGGAGCACTGATGCTTCCCGGCAGGTCTGGGTCAGTGGGGCCCAGTCAACCCCTGGATTGAACCCACTGGGCCGCCATACAGACCGGGCCAAGATGTGAGGGACCCTGCCCAATGAGGGGCTGGGAGTGGGGCAATTAAATGACAGAATCCAAGTCAATTAGCAGAAGCCATTTACAGACCATTCCTCTAATCCTCGGTAGGAAGTACAAAGCGACATCTCTGGTGCATGGAAACAATTAAGACCAACAAGGAATAGTGAAAACTTGGGAGTGGGGGACACGGTGAATGAACCAGTTATCCCCCCCCCCCCATTACAGCAGTTGTTTCATCTGGGACTCAAACGTCGGAATCAAGTGCCTTTTGCGCTGTGATAATGACTTCCCCTTGCAATTTCCTCTAGGAAGTCATTTCACAGCAATGAAAATGTCCGTGACAATGGTTTTTAACCTCTTCAATGACAGCGGAGACTTCACAGTTCATATTGTAACCCCCGAAAACGTAGGGGCTGTGCTTAGCAGGGAAAGTGCTACATGCAGAGGCCTCAGCGTGGCAGTGGATGGGTATTATCCTTATTTATTCTTTTTTTCCCCCAAATTGTGCCTCCCTGTGATTATGTCCAAGTCACCTGCTTACCCCTAGTCCCTGTTTGGCCTATGTGACTAAATCAGGTATGGATCAGTTTGTTTGGGGGCCTTTCCATCTGAACAAATGTTACTGCTAACTGGCTTAAGGCCCGGTTTAAACCCCTTAGATTGGGTATCACTAATGTAGATGGAAAACTAAAGTCTAAGGGAAACACTATGGCACCCCCTACCCATGTGTATAAATACAAATATACAGAGAAGGAATGTTCTGGGCACACAATAAGCTGTACCCCCATACTGTACTGTCTAAGGGAAACACTATGGCACCTCCTACCCATATGTATAAATACAAATATACAGAGAAGGAATGTTATGGGCACAATAAGCTGTACCCCCATACTGTACTGTCTAAGGGAAACACTATGGCACCTCCTACCCATATGTATAAATACAAATATACAGAGAAGGAATGTTCTGGGCACACAATAAGCTGTACCCCCATACTGTACTGTCTAAGGGAAACACTATGGCACCTCCTACCCATATGTATAAATACAAATATACAGAGAAGGAATGTTATGGGCACAATAAGCTGTACCCCCATACTGTACTGTCTAAGGGAAACACTATGGCACCTCCTACCCATATGTATAAATACAAATATACAGAGAAGGAATGTTCTGGGCACACAATAAGCTGTACCCCCATACTGTACTGTCTAAGGGAAACACTATGGCACCTCCTACCCATATGTATAAATACAAATATACAGAGAAGGAATGTTATGGGCACAATAAGCTTTACCCCCATACTGTACTGTCTAAGGGAAACACTATGGCACCCCCTACCCATATGTATAAATAGAAATATACAGAGAAGGAATGTTCTGGGCACACAATAAGCTGTACCCCCATACTGTACTGTCTAAGGGAAACACTATGGCACCCCCTACCCATATGTATAAATACAAATATACAGAGAAGGAATGTTCTGGGCACACAATAAGCTGTACCCTTATACTGTACTGTCTAAGGGAAACACTATGGCACCCCCTACCCATATGTATAAATACAAATATACAGAGAAGGAATGTTCTGGGCACACAATAAGCTGTACCCCCATACTGTACTGTCTATGTGGAATAGTTAAACATGTGGTATATTTATTATCTCTAACCATTTTGCTTGTACATCCAGAGATAAAGGAGAAGAGTCACCATCCACCACAGATAATTTATTTTCTCTTCATGTTTATTTTTTATACAACTTGAAATAAAAGCTATTTTTATCTGGAAATAAAAGAGAAAAGAATGCACGGTGGCACGCTATAGATATATATATTAAGACCTTGTCACTGTGGGGCATTAACAAGATGCTTTTAGATAGATGATGGAAGGAACACAGAGAACGGGAGGGTAAATCTGGCGTTGGGTGAGTGTAACGCGATGTGACACCTGTCACTGTGCTTCTTCAGTGGAACGGGAATGATGGCGCAGAGCTGGAGACATTTTGAAGTCAAAAGCTAAGCATTGCTGCCATACTGAAAAATGTTATCCTTAAAGGAACAGTCGTCTTGGTTGGAATGGTCATTTAACCATGGATTCTGTGCTTGGATATAGGGCAAACATACCCTTGTGTGGTGTTATGGGCTCAGGGGCACATACAGAATGGGGAGACACAGAGGGACCCTGCCCAGACAGAGGGGAAGGTGAGGGGCACATACAGAATGGGGAGACACAGAGGGACCCTGCCCAGACAGAGGGGAAGGTGAGGGGCACATACAGAATGGGGAGCCACAGAGGGACCCTGCCCAGACAGAGGGGAAGGTGAGGGGCACATACAGAATGGGGAGACACAGAGGGACCCTGCCCAGACAGAGGGGAAGGTGAGGGGCACATACAGAATGGGGAGACACAGAGGGACCCTGCCCAGACAGAGGGGAAGGTGAGGGGCACATACAGAATGGGGAGACACAGAGGGACCCTGCCCAGACAGAGGGGAAGGTGAGGGGCACGTACAGAATGGGGAGACACAGAGGGACCCTGCCCAGACAGAGGGGAAGGTGAGGGGCACATACAGAATGGGGAGACACAGACGGACCCTGCCCAGACAGAGGGGAAGGGGCACATACAGAATGGGGGGACACAGAGGGACCCTGCCCAGACAGAGGGGAAGGTGAGGGGCACATACAGAATGGGGAGACACAGAGGGACCCTGCCCAGACAGAGGGGAAGGTGAGGGGCACATACAGAATGGGGAGACACAGAGGGACCCTGCCCAGACAGAGGGGAAGGTGAGGGGCACATACAGAATGGGGGGACACAGAGGGACCCTGCCCAGACAGAGGGGAAGGTGAGGGGCACATACAGAATGGGGAGACACAGAGGGACCCTGCCCAGACAGAGGGGAAGGGAAGGGGCACATACAGAATGGGAGGACACAGAGGGACCCTGCCCAGACAGAGGGGAAGGTGAGGGGCACATACAGAATGGGGAGACACAGAGGGACCCTGCCCAGACAGAGGGGAAGGTGAGGGGCACATACAGAATGGGGGGACACAGAGGGACCCTGCCCAGACAGAGGGGAAGGTGAGGGGCACGTACAGAATGGGGAGACACAGAGGGATCCTGCCCAGACAGAGGGGAAGGTGAGGGGCACATACAGAATGGGGAGACACAGAGGGACCCTGCCCAGACAGAGGGGAAGGTGAGGGGCACATACAGAATGGGGAGACACAGAGGGACCCTGCCCAGACAGAGGGGAAGGTGAGGGGCACATACAGAATGGGGAGACACAGAGGGACCCTGCCCAGACAGAGGGGAAGGGGCACATACAGAATGGGGAGACACAGAGGGACCCTGCCCAGACAGAGGGGAAGGTGAGGGGCACATACAGAATGGGGAGACACAGAGGGACCCTGCCCAGACAGAGGGGAAGGGGCACATACAGAATGGGGAGACACAGAGGGACCCTGCCCAGACAGAGGGGAAGGGAAGGGGCACATACAGAATGGGAGGACACAGAGGGACCCTGCCCAGACAGAGGGGAAGGTGAGGGGCACATACAGAATGGGGAGACACAGAGGGACCCTGCCCAGACAGAGGGGAAGGTGAGGGGCACATACAGAATGGGGGGACACAGAGGGACCCTGCCCAGACAGAGGGGAAGGTGAGGGGCACGTACAGAATGGGGAGACACAGAGGGATCCTGCCCAGACAGAGGGGAAGGTGAGGGGCACATACAGAATGGGGAGACACAGAGGGACCCTGCCCAGACAGAGGGGAAGGTGAGGGGCACATACAGAATGGGGAGACACAGAGGGACCCTGCCCAGACAGAGGGGAAGGTGAGGGGCACATACAGAATGGGGAGACACAGAGGGACCCTGCCCAGACAGAGGGGAAGGGGCACATACAGAATGGGGAGACACAGAGGGACCCTGCCCAGACAGAGGGGAAGGTGAGGGGCACATACAGAATGGGGAGACACAGAGGGACCCTGCCCAGACAGAGGGGAAGGGGCACATACAGAATGGGGAGACACAGAGGGACCCTGCCCAGACAGAGGGGAAGGTGAGGGGCACATACAGAATGGGGAGACACAGAGGGACCCTGCCCAGACAGAGGGGAAGGGGCACATACAGAATGGGGAGACACAGAGGGACCCTGCCCAGACAGAGGGGTGGTACGTACTGATATCTCCATTGTTTCCAATTAGGAATTAGATTAGGACTGGCACCTCTTATTGAATCAATTTCTAGCCATTTTATTAGAGTCACAGTACAGTAATGTCACTAATGATTGATCAGCCATGGCATTAAGATCTCATTTCAGACGACGGCCTTATAATCAGCTGCAGAGAAGTTATCAGATTCCTTGAGGCCAAGAATGGGCCTGGTGATTGATTAACCATGACATTAGGATCTAATTGCTGAAGTCTTCGTAAGGAGATCTCCCTCTGTGACAAAAGTCCTGGATGAATGGGCACCATAGTACAGATATTTATTGTACCTTAACCAACTGGTGGCACCAGCGAGCCAGGAGCATTGTCCATGAATGGACAAGAAATCTATAGGTCAGCAAGTTATTGGCCTCGGGTCACTTTAAAGGATTCATTTTTGTTAACAAAGTTACTTTCCCCTTGATAGAACCTCATAAGCTGGAGGGCAAAAAAAAAATGTTGAATAGGGCCCTCGCTGAGCCTGATTTGCTTTAGGGCCCACCACTACTAATGGCAACCCTGATTGATAAAACTGGGGGTCAGAAAAGAAATCATTTTGCTCTTGATTCCTATTGGCCATCCATTTAAATGGCCAACACTACCCTGTTATAAAGGTTTGATAAAACTGGGGGTCAGAAAAAAATCATTTTGCTCTTGATTCCTATTGGTCACCCATTTAAATGGCCAACACTACTAGGGCAACCCTGTTATGAAGGTTTGATAAAACTGGGGGTCAGAAAAGAAATCATTTTGCTCTTGGTTCCTATTGGCCACCCATTTAAATGGGCAAAATGAGGCGGGAAATTCATTCTGTGACTCTGTGTATGGGGGTTATAAGACCCAATCTTCTTCCTACACATTAGAAAATATTTGCAATGAAGGAAAGTGAAGATCATTTTCTTCTTGTCGGAGAATGCATCTCGGAACCACGAGGAATCTAAACAGAGACAAATTGGATTTGCCCTTCTTGCCGCGCTCTAAACATTATACGAGATAAAAACGCACGTAAATATTTATAGGCAGTGATACTTTCCATAGAGTGGGGGGAAAAGCCATAAAATAGATGCTCAGACCACATTTAGGCCTTTTCTTTTTTTTTTTACTAAACAACTTCCTCCAAGGGTTAAAGGTCACACTAATCAGAGTGAAATTAAATGCAGCTGCACAAAAAAAAAAAAGATTTGTCTTGAAGAAAATCCTTAGAAAATAAGTGTAACATCTAATTACCTCAATGGAGGGGTTTCTCATTGATGTAGAAGTTTTATTTGAAGTCAGGTAATTGTTCACTATCCTTGAGCCCCCGCCTTATATTCATTGATTAGATTTGGAAAATCAAGTCAGTTACAGAGAGAGGATCTGACACAGAGATTAGTTCAATCAGTCCCGGATAAAATGCTTAGCGACTTGTTACTGTCTTGTTCCTATTGAGATGCTATTTCCATGGGTTGGGTCAGTACCAAACAAAGTGGCCTTGTGTAGGGCACAGATTATAGGGATTCCCTTGTGGGACCCTGCTGAGAAGCCGTTGTAGGTAGGAAGAAAGAGTAACAAATATAGAATAGAATAAAATATAGTAGGACAACATAGAGACAGTAGGGCAAGATGGAGACAGTAGGGCAAGATGGAGACAGTAGGGCAAGATGGAGACAGTAGGGCAAGATGGGGACAGTAGGGCAAGATGGAGACAGTAGGGCAAGATGGAGACAGTAGGGCAAGATGGGGACAGTAGGGCAAGATGGGGACAGTAGGGCAAGATGGGGACAGTAGGGCAAGATGGTGACAGTAGGGCAAGATGGGGACAGTAGGGCAAGATGGAAACAGTAGGGCAAGATGGGGACAGTAGGGCAAGATGGAAACAGTAGGACAAGATGG
The DNA here is from genome assembly GCF_000004195.4 of Xenopus tropicalis. NCBI lineage: Eukaryota > Metazoa > Chordata > Amphibia > Anura > Pipidae > Xenopus > Xenopus tropicalis. The sequence continues at coordinate 5,794,320 of NC_030686.2, forward strand.
AGACAGTAGGGCAAGATGGAAACAGTAGGGCAAGATGGGGACAGTAGGGCAAGATGGGGACAGTAGGGCAAGATGGAGACAGTAGGGCAAGATGGAAACAGTAGGGCAAGATGGGGACAGTAGGGCAAGATGGGGACAGTAGGGCAAGATGGGGACAGTAGGGCAAGATGGAGACAGTAGGGAAAGATGGAGACAGTAGGGCAAGATGGAAACAGTAGGGCAAGATGGGGACAGTAGTGCAAGATGGGGACAGTAGGGCAAGATGGGGACAGTAGGGCAAGATGGTGACAGTAGGGCAAGATGGAGACAGTAGGGCAAGATGGAGACAGTAGGGCAAGATGGAAACAGTAGGGCAAGATGGGGACAGTAGGGCAAGATGGAGACAGTAGGGCAAGATGGCAACAGCAGGGCAAGATGGAGACAGTAGGGCAAGATGGAGACAGTAGGGCAAGATGGCAACAGCAGGGCAAGATGGAGACAGTAGGGCAAGATGGAGACAGTAGGACAAGATGGAGACAGTAGGGCAAGATGGAAACAGTAGGGCAAGATGGGGACAGTAGGGCAAGATGGAGACAGTAGGGCAAGATGGAGACAGTAGGGCAAGATGGAAACAGTAGGGCAAGATGGGGACAGTAGGGCAAGATGGAGACAGTAGGGCAAGATGGCAACAGCAGGGCAAGATGGAGACAGTAGGGCAAGATGGAGACAGTAGGGCAAGATGGAGACAGTAGGGCAAGATGGAGACATAGGGCAAGATGGAGACAGTAGGGCAAGATGGAGACAGTAGGGCAAGATGGCAACAGCAGGGCAAGATGGAGACAGTAGGGCAAGATGGAGACAGTAGGACAAGATGGAGACAGTAGGGCAAGATGGAGACAGTAGGGCAAGATGGAGACAGTAGGGCAAGATGGAGACAGTAGGGCAAGATGGGGACAGTAGGGCAAGATGGAGACATCAGGGCAAGATGGAGAGAATAGTTAAAGATGGTAGACAGTAGGATAAGATTGAGACATATTCAAATATAAGTTGTGAGCAACACAAGCATAAAAAGTGCCAAATATAGGCTGTGATTGGCTATCTGGTAGCCCCTATGTGGGCTGGCAGCCTACAGGAGGTTTTTGCCCTCAAGACAGAAATTAAAAAATAGCACCTACCCTAAGGCCCCTGGGAGCAATATCCAAGGGGTTGGGGAGCAACATGTTGGTTGCGAATCCCTGCACCTGGACAACATCGGGACAGTAAGACCAGATAGTAACAGCTGGGCAAGAAGGGATTATAAAGGAGTATGATAGCAGTAGAGCACTTTGGAGATAGCAGGGCAAGATGGAAAAAGAAGGCAGTAGCAACTGGCCATGATGGAAAAAATGGCAACAGTAGGGCAATATGGTGATAGTAGAACAGGGGAGACAGAAACAAAGCCCAGGTGGCAGTAGTAAAGTTGGCAACAATAGGGCAAGATAGGGTTATTAAGGCAAGATATTGACAGGAATATGATGACAGAAGAGCACAATGGAGTAAACAGGGCAAGATGGCAACAGTAGGGCAAAATGAGACAATGGGCAATGGAGATAGGGTAAGATACTGGCAACTGGATAAGATGGAGACAGTAGAACTACATATGAGCACTGGGGGAACTCTATAGATATAATGAATTATTTTGTATGGGTCGGTATTTCCATGTAATATATAGGTTTGATGTGTGCAGCGCTATGGTATCTGTTGGCGCTTAGCTGCTAAGATATTTTTCTCAACAAATTTTTGCCCACTGAATCCATTGGTGGCTATCTGTCCCTGGCTACAGCTTAGGTTACAGGGCGCTAATTAGCCGAGCTCTGTTTCATTGAAATAACAGGGTGTCCCCAGTGGAAATTATTAATAAACAATCAAGAGGTGTCACTAATAAGCTCCAGGCCAAGGGGATGTGAAAGGGAACATCTGTTTCAGGGTTCAGGTAAGTGGCCGACAAGTCCAATGACATTAAAGATGATTTCTTTCTTTTTCCGTCGGAGCGGGGAGGCTTCATTTCCTGGCACCGGGGGAAGAGATGCGTGAAACACCTGTTATGCTCTGGAGAGCGGGGCAATGGCAGATTGTAAAAATTCTGTGCACCATCACTACCCCCCTCCGTTATGTGCCGGCCCACTCCCGGGCTAGCTTGTCAATAGTTAGACATTAAATACTTTGAATAAACAATATATAATATATATATATTGTAGAACATTGTCTGGGAGAAATCCTACAGGGAAGGTACATATCTCCCAGAATGCTCTATGAGGCCCAGCGTATGAAGAGAATAAGGGGCTGGGAGTCACCGCCTGGGGGAGGAGCTCTCTGCCAAGGAAACAGGAAGTAGGAAGTAGAGTGGGAAGCAATTGCATATTTGAAAAACTCCTCTGTTAAAAAATGTAAACAAAGGACTAAAGGCGGCCATTGCTGTGGAAAAGATATTGCCAAATATATCTATATTTATTTATACTCAAATGGCTTGAGATATCGCCGGTCTGAGTATAAACAGATTCTAGGGAAAAGCACACAAAGTAATTGCTTAGCCCTATATACACATATATAAACAGACTCTTTACAGATAATTCATCAAATATTAAAGAAAATAAATAATGACGTGAAAAAAATATCAGGTTTTTTTTACACTTTCTTTACGTCACAGGAAAAGTTACACTATATGATTGGCTGGATTAAGGCAAAAGGCCATTGGTTACGCTAGCATATTTATTACTGGCCATGGAATTATCCTTATGGTTTAGTAGGGGAATAATATTTCCTAGAAGATACAAGTCACGTGACTCAAGTGATATCATTCAGCACCCAATATAAGTAAGGGCTCCACCTCTCAGCGCCACACATATAGATATATATCAGGCAGGTACATGTATGGGTGTAGTAGTAACTTTAGAGTTTCCTTAGCATCTATCTATCGTTCTATCTATTTTATGGATGTATATAGTATATGTATCCATTTATCTCTCTATCCTATCAATGATCTATTCAGTGTCAGACTGGGGGTTTCAGGGCCCACCGGGTCTTCTTCGAGCCCATGTTGGGGGAGGCGGGAGTCCTGCGGCTCAGTATAGTGCCCTGTGGGGATTGTGTCTGGGGGAAAAACCCAGTCCAACCCTGGATCTATTTATCTATTGATCTATCTATCTAACTGTCTGTCTGTCTATCTATAATCTATCTATCTATAATCTATCTGTCTGTCTATCTATCTATCATCTATCTATAATCTGTCTATTTTACGGATGTATATATCCATTTATCTCTCTATCTATCCTATCAATGATCTCTTTATCTATGAATCTATCTATCTATGTATCATCTATCTATCTATCTATCTATCTATCTATCTATCTATCTATCTATCTATCTATCCATCTATCTATCCTCTTTCTACTGTATCTATTTATCTCTCTATGTATCTTATCTATGATCTTTTTTATTTATCTATGAATCTATCTATCTATCTATCTATCTATCTATCTATCTATCTATCCTCTTTCTACTGTATCTATTTATCTCTCTATCTATCTTATCTATGATCTTTTTTATTTATCTATGAATCTATCTATCTATCATCTTTCTACTGTATCTATTTATCTCTCTATCTATCTTATCTATGATCTTTTTTATTTATCTATGAATCTATCTATCTATCTATCTATCTATCTATCTATCTATCTATCCTCTTTCTACTGTATATATTTATCTCTCTATCTATCTTATCTATTATCTTTTTTATTTATCTATGAATCTATCTATCTATCTATCTATCTATCCTCTTTCTACTGTATCTATTTATCTCTCTATCTATCTTATCTATGATCTTTTTTATTTATCTATGAATCTATCTATCTATCATCTTTCTACTGTATCTATTTATCTCTCTATCTATCTTATCTATCATCTTTTTTATTTATCTATGAATCTCTCTATCAATCCTATCAATTATCTATTTATCTATAAATCTATCTATTTATCATCTATCTATCTATCATCTATCTATTTTATGGATGTATATATCCATTTATCTCTCTATCTATCCTATCAATGATCTCTTTATCTATGAATCTATCTATGTATCATCTATCTATCTATCTATCTATCTATCATCTTTTTTATTTATCTATGAATCTCTCTATCAATCCTATCAATTATCTATTTATCTATAAATCTATCTATTTATCATCTATCTATCTATCATCTATCTATTTTATGGATGTATATATCCATTTATCTCTCTATCTATCCTATCAATGATCTCTTTATCTATGAATCTATCTATGTATCATCTATCTATCTATCTATCTATCTATCCTCTTTCTGCTGTATCTACTTATCTCTCTATCTATCTTATCTATGATCTTTTTTATTTATCTATGAATCTCTCTATCTGTCTACGAACCACGGGGAATCAGACTGCTTTTACTGACGTTGGCAATATCAGACACAGAACAGTTCCAGTAAATGTCCCATGTGTCCCTTTGTGTACCTGTGGTGCGTGTGTTGGTGAGAGCTCCCCGTTGGAATGGCGCTCAGAATAAGAGCCATAAAGAGGAGTTGTTGTCAGTCAGTTTAGCCTGGGGGAGACAGAACAAGCTGGGCTCAGCCCTTCCAAGTAATTACAGATAATCAACCAAAAAATGTCTGTGGTCTCCTGCTGTACTCCGCATTCCTCCCTCCACCCACAACAGGATCCCACAGAGAACACACCGAAAAATCTGATTACTCTTAATTTGCACACCCCCTTCCCAACTTGTCATTTGCTTCTATTCTCTGGTCCTATTAAGTCCGTCTGCATTCATAGACTCCCTAACAGCGCTGGGCCCAGCACATCAAAGATGAGCAAAGAGTCCGGATGCAGTTTGTTCCGAGTAAAGTAACTTAAATTATTAGGAATAAACACATCCTGCAATTAAACCATTTGGGCTGAATAACCCTAATATAGGGACTGCTGGGAAAATACATTAGTGTTGTGAAATAAATATATATATATATATATCCATCAAGTTTAACCTTTAGCTTAAACAATTTTATAAACTTTTTGTTTATGTTGCCCTTTTGCCGTTGGCACTCCAGTGCTCTGATTGGCTACAGGTTAAACTATCCGTGATAATATTCAAATGGTAATAGTCACATGTTCCAGTCTGCAACAGGTTAATCCAGTATTGTGAATGTTTCATGCTCTGAAGGGGTTACAGGTTGGTCGATCCCTTCTAATGCTCATGATTGGTTACGTCCCATTGGTACAATCACATTGGCGCATTGATGTGGTCTTCTTCCAACAGACCTGCATAGGCACTTATTATGATCTGATCAAAATACAGGTATGGGACCTGTTATCCAGAATGCTCAGGCCCTGTGTTTTCCGGATAAGGGTCTTTTTGTAATTTGGACTCCATACCTTAATCTATTAAAAAAATAATTTCAATACTAATTAAATCCAGTAGGATTGTTATATAACCAATAAGGGGTAATTATATCTTAGTTGGGATCAAGTACAGGTACTGTTTTATTATTACAGAGAAAAGGGAATCATTTAACCATGAAATAAACCCAATAGGGCTGTTCTGCCCCCAATAAGGGGTAATTATATCTTAGTTGGGATCAAGTACAGGTACTGTTTTATTATTACAGAGAAAAGGGAATCATTTAACCATGAAATAAACCCAATAGGGCTGTTCTGCCCCAATAAGGGGTAATTATATCTTAGTTGGGATCAAGTACAGGTACTGTTTTATTATTACAGAGAAAAGGGAATCATTTAACCATTAAATAAACCCAATAGGGCTGTTCTGCCCCAATAAGGGGTAATTATATCTTAGTTGGGATCAAGTACAGGTACTGTTTTATTATTACAGAGAAAAGGGAATCATTTAACCATGAAATAAACCCAATAGGGCTGTTCTGCCCCCAATAAGGGGTAATTATATCTTAGTTGGGATCAAGTACAGGTACTGTTTTATTATTACAGAGAAAAGGGAAATCATTTTTAAAAATCTGAATTAGCTGATTAAAATGGCATCTATGGGAGATGGGCTTCTGTACTTTGGAGTTTTCTGGATGACGGGTTTCATGATAACAGATCCTATACCTGTATAAGATCAGCCAAATTAGGCCCAGAACGTAGGTGGCGAAATAGGGCAAGAAATCTGCTCGTTTGAGGTCTGCAACCAACTGTATGTCACTGGCCCCTAGACTGATCCTAACTTTGCAAACTGGGCTGTTCAGCTTGAAATTTGTTTGTTCAGATCCGAAAAGATCCACTTGCTTTACAAACCTGTAGTAAAACAAGCATCTTTGTTTGAACAAGAGTGGTCAATGCTTAGGTCCAATTTAGCACTTCTGTTAAATGACCCATTGCTGAGGCCCAGCAGTAATGACAGTGTAGGTGACGCCGCTTTGGTATCTAAAAGCATAAAGGAAACCTATAAGGAAGAAACAAATTTCTTGTGCAGTTCTATGCATTGAGGTAAAGCTGATTGCACTGTATTAGGGAAGGGCAATTAATGAACATTAGGGCAATCGGACAGTTAAAAGAAACAGGTAAAACCGGACTGTGTGGCCACAGTTTGACCTTATATCTTTCACCTGAAGGCAAAATCCTATTGTTCTGTATCTCAAGGGCCAAACTGAATTTTCATCACTGAACATATAAAAAATATATTATTCTTCTTAAAAAGTATCAGATGGGGAGTAGGGCTGTATTTTGGGCACCCAAGGGCACGTGCGATGGGTGGCAGCTATAGGGGGTTGGCCCTTGGGTTTATATGTATATATATTTGTAAACTTCCAAGTAAATGCCGGCACTCACGTATAGATAAGTTGCTGTTGCCTGGGTGCAGGTCCAAATAATGTTGAAGGTGCTTGAGAGAGGGTCAGCACTCACAGGACTTTATCAAAGGCTAGAGTGCTAGCCGAAACGTTAGTCTCCTCTTTAATAAAAATAATTTGTCCTGTGAGTGCTGACCCTCTCTCAAGCACCTATATATATTTGTATTTATACATATGGGTAGGGGGTGCCATAGTGTTTCCCTTAGACAGTACAGTATGGGGGTACAGCTTATTGTGTGCCCAGAACATTCCCTCTCTGTATATTTGTATTTATACATATGGGTAGGGGGTGCCATAGTGTTTCCCTTAGACAGTACAGTATGGGGGTACAGCTTATTGTGTGCCCAGAACATTCCTTCTCTGTATATTTGTATTTATACATATGGGTAGGGGGTGCCATAGTGTTTCCCTTAGACAGTACAGTATGGGGGTACAGCTTATTGTGTGCCCAGAACATTCCCTCTCTGTATATTTGTATTTATACATATGGGTAGGGGGTGCCATAGTGTTTCCCTTAGACAGTACAGTATGGGGGTACAGCTTATTGTGTGCCCAGAACATTCCTTCTCTGTATATTTGTATTTATACATATGGGTAGGAGGTGCCATAGTGTTTCCCTTAGACAGTACAGTATGGGGGTACAGCTTATTGTGTGCCCAGAACATTCCTTCTCTGTGTATTTGTATTTATACATATGGGTAGGAGGTGCCATAGTGTTTCCCTTAGACAGTACAGTATGGGGGTACAGCTTATTGTGTGCCCAGAACATTCCTTCTCTGTATATTTGTATTTATACATATGGGTAGGAGGTGCCATAGTGTTTCCCTTAGACAGTACAGTATGGGGGTACAGCTTATTGTGTGCCCAGAACATTCCTTCTCTGTATATTTGTATTTATACATATGGGTAGGGGGTGCCATAATGTTTCCCTTAGACAGTACAGTATGGGGGTACAGCTTATTGTGTGCCCAGAACATTCCTTCTCTGTGTATTTGTATTTATACTGTACAAGGGTATAGTCTGTTGTACTAGTTTTACCCTACTGTCACCATCTTGTTTTGTAGTTTATCTATTGTCAATTTGTTCTGCTGTCCATACGTTGCCCTACTGTCTCTAACTTGTCCTAAAATAGTCACATTATTTTACTGTCACCTTCTTGACCAACCTTTGCACCAACTTGCCCTACTGTTGCCATCTTGTTCTTCAATTATCATTTCTCCAGTTGCCCCACTATCCCTCACTTTCTCTTCTTCTGGCCGAAATATTCTCTAATACTCAGTTTCTAAACAGAACCCTGTCCTCCCTAAGTGACAGCTTCTCTTACTTACTTAAGTTCTGATTGGTTACTTAGGGGTCCGTGGGCAGCAGGAAGGAGACTGGAGTTGTGGGGATGGGAAGTTTAATGGATATGATTACAAAAAGACATTAAAAACGACCAATAAAGGGGGTTTGGGGTGGAAAAGAGAGCGGGGCTAATGGCACGGAAGTGCTTTCCTACGGACCAGGTCCTTAAATAGGAAATTGAAGGTTTGACATTTACGAGAAGACGGCGCTAATTAGGCCCCGAACACTCTTTCAAATGAGTTTTGTATCCTGCATCTGTCATGAATAGACGGGGAGAGGGGTTTCGGTGCCAGCGGGAGTGCGACCCCCAATCTGCCAGCGCAGGGGAGGAAATTTGGCTGAGCTCCGTCGCTCTATAGAGAGGGTAGCAGGGGCCGGTCTGCCACCAGTCTGGCAGTCTCCGCATACACGGAGGCACCCCACCGTTTACACTGCAGCCCATGAATACAATAAAGAGAAGGCTCCTTTGAAAGGAAGGCTGCTTGCTAAAGAGACGGCCATTAGATCATAGTCACGATTCCATTCACATGGCACAGTGGCACAGTGGGGGGACGGAGAGCTCATCAAACACTTCTCTTCACCCGGTCCCTGGCCGCTAATGAGGCAGACTGGGCCCCATTGTGTCCCCAATTCACTCATGTGCCATTGCCGCCTTGCCAACAACAGCTCAGCGCACAAAACAAGCCGTCTCCATTCAGAGCCATTTATTCCCTGCCCGACCTCTGACCCGGGAGGTTATGACATCAGCAGGCAAATTTGTGATCATTTTTATTGGCGGACACTCCTCCCTTGTTCCCGTGCCTTTAAGTCGGGCTCCTATTTTGCAGCTAAGAACGCAAAAGCATCTGCCAAATGACAAAAAAAAAAAAAAAGTAGACGCGGATCGTACAAAGGGGCCTCTTATCTCAGTGCAGCGCCGATAGTAATTCCCGTAATAACGAGGATTTAATTGTCTGCATTATGGGAGCGCCCAGACACTAGAATATTCCCCCTAATGGCAGCAGATGCCTTTGAGCGCGAGGGGACGCGGCTGGAAAACGCCTTCCATTTATAGAAATGATGGAGACTTGCAATGACGGGGGACAGTAATAACCCCCACAGTTCAATAGACTATTATTCCTTCATTTCTGGGGCAAATTTCTATGCGCGACGCAATATTTTCGTTTGGACGTGGAACCGCTTGTGGGAGAATACGGAATTTAGAATTGTTGTGAAGTTGTTTCATAAGGCAAGGTGGCCATACACCTTCAGATCCGCTCGCTTGGCGATGTCACCAAGCGAGCGGATCTCCTCCTCGGAAATCCCCACCTACGGGTGGCCAATATCGGGCAAATCCAGGCCCTGGGGCCAAACGATCGAATTAGAACGAAGGTTATAGGAGAAGTCGGATCCGACTAGATTTTTTAAACTGCCCGATCGATATCTGGCCGATTTCAGGTCAGATATTGGTCGGGCAGGCCCGTCGTTGGTGCCTCTACACGCAGGGTCGGACTTGGCAGCCCAGACCCGACCCACAGGGAGGACGTTGGGTGTGGGACCCTGCGGGGGGTAGGGGATGTGGCCGGCGGCACCTGCAGGGCCCCTGGGGTGGGAGCCCTGGAACCCCCAGTCCGACCCTGCCTACAGGGGCTGATTAGCTGCCGAATCTGTCTATGGGACCCATATCAGCAGCTGGAATCAGCCCGTGTATGGGGTCCTTATTTCAATCACTCAGCTAATTAAAGGGGTGGAGCTTTGTGTATGTTATAGAATGGCCAATTCTAAGCAACATTTCAATTGGTCTTCATTATTTATTTCCTATAGTTTTTCTTTAATTATTTGGCTTCTTCAAACTCTTTGCAGCTTTCAAATGGGGGGTCACTGACCCCGGCAACCAAAAAACTATTGCTCTGTGAGGCTCCAGTTCTATTGTTATTGTTACTTTTTATTACTTATTTTACTTTTCAGGTCGCTTTTCTATAAATATATCTGTCTTTGACTCAAACCACTACCGGGTTGCTGAGGTAATTTGAACCCTAGCAACCAGATAACTGCTAAAATTGCAAACTGGAGAGCTGCTGAACAAAAAGTAAGGTAATACTAAGGGGCCCATTTGCTAACTGAGTTTTTGTTGCAATAATTCGAAAAAGTAAAGGACATGTCAACCCAAACAATAATATTTTTGCTTAATAAAAGAACACATAATATAAGCAGCTTTCCAATATACATTAATTACAAATGTGTAATGGTTTGTAAGTTGTGTGTATATATGCTATTAGAAGCAGTGTTTGTCTGTCCTTTTCTATTCTCTGCCCTGGGGGCTCTGACTGAAACAATGTAACACAAGGCAGCAGTGATCTGTGCCACTGTGACAGAATGCTCTGTTATACAGATAGCTAGAATCTCAGCCATAAAGCAGGGCAGGACTGCTGCTTACAATGGGGGGATCAGATAGGATCTGTGCCACTGTGACAGAATGCTCTGTTATACAGATAGCTAGAATCTCAGCCATAAAGCAGGGCAGGACTGCTGCTTACAATGGGGGGATCAGATAGGATCTGTGCCACTGTGACAGAATGCTCTGTTATACAGATAGCTAGAATCTCAGCCATAAAGCAGGGCAGGACTGCTGCTTACAATGGGGGGATCAGATAGGATCTGTGTCACTGTGACAGAATGCTCTGTTATACAGATAGCTAGAATCTCAGCCATAAAGCAGGGCAGGACTGCTGCTTACAATGGGGGGATCAGATAGGATCTGTGCCACTGTGACAGAATGCTCTGTTATACAGATAGCTAGAATCTCAGCCATAAAGCAGGGCAGGACTGCTGCTTACAATGGGGGGGATCAGATAGGATCTGTGCCACTGTGACAGAATGCTCTGTTATACAGATAGCTAGAATCTCAGCCATAAAGCAGGGCAGGACTGCTGCTTACAATGGGGGGATCAGATAGGATCTGTGCCACTGTGACAGAATGCTCTGTTATACAGATAGCTAGAATCTCAGCCATAAAGCAGGGCAGGACTGCTGCTTACAATGGGGGGATCAGATAGGATCTGTGCCACTGTGACAGAATGCTCTGTTATACAGATAGCTAGAATCTCAGCCATAAAGCAGGGCAGGACTGCTGCTTACAATGGGGGGGGGATCAGATAGGATCTGTGCCACTGTGACAGAATGCTCTGTTATACAGATAGCTAGAATCTCAGCCATAAAGCAGGGCAGGACTGCTGCTTACAATGGGGGGATCAGATAGGATCTGTGCCACTGTGACAGAATGCTCTGTTATACAGATAGCTAGAATCTCAGCCATAAAGCAGGGCAGGACTGCTGCTGTGCTAACCTGTACCAAAAACCATGGTGTAATATAAAATAGTGTCTTGGAGATGTGATTCACATAAAAACATCCATTTTCGGCCCCTTATCGCTGGTTTCCCCGTTGGCATCTCCTCCCCCCAATAACGGGATGATTCTATAAATACCCGTCTCTGTCGTTCATCTCCCGCTGCTCTAAATCCAGCCGACAGCTTCTGGGGAAGGGGAAATTCATGTTGATGTTTCAGCGGAATGAAATGTCCAAGCGTCAGCTCTTTCCAGGGAAGGGGCAGCAATTGCTTATCGGGGGCCCTTTATAGCACAGGGGCCCATACAGATAATTTTCCCTATTAAAATTAGGACAATTTTGCAGAAAATTCTTGATATCAGCTCTGAAACCCCCACGGTTTGTAATGGTAGGGCCCTTGCACGGTTTCTGTCCAGGGGCCCCCTGTTCTTTCTCTGCCCCTATATTATTCATGTAAGGCTATTGCCCCATGGGGGGATTTAGTCTACTTATTTTGTCTGGGCAACTGGGGGTGTAGCAGCAGGTTAGG